>NW_015162493.1:435847-461943 GCF_001447785.1 Gekko japonicus
ATTCCCCCCCCCCCCCCACACACACACACAGACACACACAATAAAAACCAATAACATGGAAATTAACTATATGCTTAATACACAATGTATTTATTTATTTACTTCCTTCCTTTCTACCCTTCCTTCGTCCCTGATAGGAACCCAAAGCAACTTACATAATTCTCTTCAGTGTTATCCTCACAAAAACCCGAGAATGTGTCACCCAGTGAGTTTCCATGCCCGAGTGGGGGTTCCAACCTGGATCTGTCAAGTATGAGTGCAACACTCTAACCACTACCTCACACTGGCTGTGTTAGTTAGGGCCAGACTGTGTCTTCAAAGAGGTCATCAGAGCCAAAGGCTAGCCACCTTGAGAATGAGCCCCCAAACCAAACTCGTAGACCCTGAGACTTGGCAGCATGGCATACACCCAGCCAGCCCACAGGTTGTCTCTGGACTAATGAGGTTCCCAATGTTTCTGGATGAGACTTGGGTTTGTGTCCATGGCATATTTCTTTGTGTCTCTCGTCACTCTCCTGCATTTAAAGCTTCCATGACAATTCCCCACTCTTCCAGCATGCATGGTTTATTGTAGGGTTGCCAGATTCCAGATGGAAACTTGAGATCCCCCGGAATTGCAACTGATCTCCAAGCTAGATAGATCAATTGTCCTGTAGAAAAATTCATTGCTTTGGAGGACGCGGTTTGAAAGCCAGTTTGTTGTAGTGATTAGGAGTGTGGACTCTACTCTGGGAGAATTGTGTTTGATTCCCCACTCCTCCACATGCAGCTGTTGGATTGGCCTTGGGTCAGTCTCTCGAAAGAGCTCCCTCAGACCCACCTACCTCACAGGGTGTCTGTTGTGGGGAGGGGAAGGGAAAGGAGATTGTAAACGGCTCTGAGACTTCTTCAGGTAGAAGAAGAGAAGAAGAAGAAGAGATTGGATTTATACCCCCCCCTTCACTACCCGAAGGAGTCTCAGAGCGGCTTACAAACTCCTTTCCCTTCCCCTCCCCACAACAGACACCCTGTGAGGTAGGTGGGGCTGAGAGAGCTCTGACAGAAACGGCTCTTTTTCAAGAACAGCTGTGCCAGAACTACGGCTTGCCCAAGGCCATCCAGCGGGTGCAAGGGGAGGAGTGGGAGAATCAAACCTGGTTCTCCCAGATTAGAGTCCATGCACTCAACCACTACACCAAACTGAAGGGAGGGGTATAAATCCAATCTCCTCCTCCTCCTCCTCTTCTACTATCATACTCTGCTGAGGTACCTCCCCTCCCCAGGCTCAACCCCCAAATACTCAGGAATTTCCCAACCACATTTGGCAACTCTGTTTCCCAACCACATTTGGCAAGAAGAAGAAGAGATTGGATTTGTACCCCACCCTTCACTCGGAGTCTCAGAGCAGCTTACACACTCCCTTCCCCTCCACACAACAGATACCCCGTGAGGTAGGTGGGGTTAAGAGAGCTCTGACAGAAACTGCTCTTTTCAAGAACACCTTTGAGAGAACTATGGCTTGCCCAAGGTCATCCAGTAGCTGCAAGTGGAGGCGTGGGGAATCAAACCCAGTTCTCCCATCTTAGAGTCCACACACTTAACCACTACACCAAACTGGGTATCAGCCACAATTCATCATCCTTTTCCAGTTGAGTTTTCCTCTCTCTTTTTTTGGCTGGGATTCATCCCACCAGCAATTTTTACAGCACGGAGGATATTGATCTTTTGGCCCCTTCACACCCACCCATTCCATGACAATAATCTCTTTAATCTATTGCTAATATGGAAGTTATTTCCAGCCTTTAATTATTTTATAGGCCTTCACCTCACCTCTTTGCTCTCCCTTGTCCTCGCTTTATTGGCGGAAGGAAAAGTCACGTTCTCGAGCTTTCAAGATGGATCATTTCATAAGTACTCAACTCATGCAAGGATTTTGTTTGTTTGTTTTTAATATATTCTGCCTATAAGGAAGATCTTTAAAGAAAAAAAAAAGCTTTGATCTCTTTGAATGTTAACTCATCAGGAATTGAAGACTTTTGTTCGACAGGATGTGTTATACAACCCTTCAATGGATTCAAATTCTGAAGTGCAATAATTTTGGAAACTTATTGGCAAAAAATTGGAAATCGGATAAAATACCATCTAACAAGGACTTAACACTTAAACTATTAGATTTGGCATAAATGGATAATTTGAGTTTAATGTTGCAGGGTGAAGACAACAAATTACAGAATAAGAGATGGTTTACGGTATATAAATGGACAAAGCATAAAATAGCTTAATAATGTCTAGAAGATAAAAAGTATACAGAATGTGTGTAACAGACTTGTGGACTCTAGCAACCTATGTAATTTATGTTTGGTGTAGTGGTTAAGTGTGCGGTGGTGTAGTGTAGAGCCAGTTTAGTGTAGTGGTTAAGTGTGCAGACTCTAATCTGGGAGAACCGGGTTTGATTCCCCACTCCTCCACTTGCACCTGCTGATGTGACCTTGGGTCAGTCACAAGCTCTGGCACAGCTGTCCTTGAAAAAGAGCAGTTTGTTTCAGAGTTCTCTCATCCTCACCTATCTCACAGGGTGTCTGTTGTGGGGAGGGGAAGGGAAAGGAGTTTGTAAGCCGCTCTGAGACTCCAAGTGAAGGGCAGGGTATAAATCCAATCTCTTCTCTTCTTCTTCTAATCTATGAAAATGAAAAGTTTTTGTAACATTCTTTAAAATCATGAAAAATAAACATGGGGGGGGGGAGAAACTTTAGAAGGTCTCAAGAAGTCTCATTCCAGGTCTATAAAGATCATTCAAAAATTGGTAAAAGCCAAAGGAGGAGCATGGATACTTTTAAATACTGGATGGATATAGGTACTTAAAACCTGCAGATGAGGACTTCCGGTCACGGTGGCACGAATGGCGACCGGCTCTCGGGACGCTCCCGGAGCCGGATCGCCCACACGCAGTCTGGGGAGGTCCCGCATAAGCGGAGATCCTAATGAGCCCTAGGGTAAGGGCTCCGAACTAGGGGGCGCTTAAGGGAGTAAGCCTCTTGCCGACCAGAAGGTCGGGAATTGAGGCTCTCCCTCTGCCCCAAACGGCCCCGGCTGCGAGGTGCCCTGCATGGGGACTAGCAACGTCACTGGAACATCGGAGTGATGGAGCGTTAAAGCAAAGTCGGAACAAAGCGAAAAAGCGATGAACTGTGAGTTGGTGATCGAAATTGAAGCGATGTTAGAAACGCATTCGTTCCCCCGGGAAAAGCAGAAGGCAGGGGGAGGCTTCCCCCCCAACGAAAAAAGAGACTTTTTAAGAGAAGGGGGGGCGAAGCAGAGATCAGTAGAAGTGCATTACCTTTGGGGAGAGAGCAGAAAGCGGCAGCCAGGGATGCCTCTCTGGGCTGCATAGCACGAACTTTTAAAGTATAAATAAAAGTGAAACATGGTGGGGCAGAGAAAGCTGCCCAAAAAGCAGCTGAAGAAGATGGGCGGGACTTCCTCTCCAAGCCCTTCCCCTGCTGCCAATCAACAAGAAGGTGAACTTTTGCGCCATCTGCTGGAGGAACTGCAAAAAATCAATCAGAAACTGGATAGTATTGAAAGTGCCTACAGTGTTCAGCAGAAAAAGATAACGGAGACAGCCGACAAGGTAAATGATATCGCAAAGCAGTGTTCGGCATCAACGGAAGAGTTACAGAAAGTTAAGAAAAAGGTCATTAAAGTGGAAAAATACCAAGAAAAGCAAGATAATAAACTGTTACTGCTTCAAATGGAAAAATCAAACTTGACTCTCCGATTTTAGGGTCTGAAAGAAGAGGAAAAAGAAGACCTCAGAGACATTTTGGCAACAGCTCTAGCACCATTGACCGGCAACCAAGCGGAAAAAATAAAAGACGAGATGGACTTGGCTTATAGAGCCTACTCCAACTTTACAAGGAAAAATAAGTTGCCTGCGGAAGTGGTGGTGAAGTTTACAAAGCAACGTCTCCGACATCAGATTTTAAAAGCTGCTTCAGCAACACCCTTGAAAATTGGAGATCAACAGATAAGAATTTTGAAAGATGTCCCATTTGAAATCAGAATGAAAAGAAAGGAATATAAAGGGTTGACCATGTTCTTACAAAACCATCAAGCGAGTTACAGATGGTTGGTGCCAGAAGGACTGATTTTTAAATTTAAAGACAGAAGAGAAAAGATAGACTCTATCTTCAAGGCTCAAGACTTTTTGAAGAGGCACGCCAGCTCAGAAGAGGAAGCAGAACTTGCCAAGTGGATGTCAGGATGTAGCGGTGACGACAGCAGCTCGGAGGGAGAGGTGAAGGACGAGGATGAAAAAGGAGCTACTGGCACAAAGTACAATTTGAGGGAGAAAAAAAGGAAAGGCCTCAAAACCTAAATATTTTGGACTATGCTATAAAAGCAATACTAACCCCAAAGAGACATTACTAACATATTAACCGTTTGATCTTGAAAAATAGTGAAGAAAAGAAGATCGTCTAACCACAGAAGAAGCTTTGACTTTAACTTTAATGATGAAAAGTTTAATATACTAATATTGAACATCACTCAACACTTTTCTTTATCCCTCTATATCCCCTTCCTTATTTTCTTTGTAAAAGTAAAATTCTCTCCTTTTTAGGAGAGGGAAATAAAGCTATATATATATCCGGCTGGATATTAGGGAAAACTTTTTGACAGTAAGAGGCCCTGGTTACACGGGCAAGATAATGGGGGGGGGAGGCATGGCTCTTTGTGCCGGTGCATTTAGACCCACCAGAACGTGACCAGACATGATGGCAGCACACCGCGGTTTCGTCCGTCAGCGTGTGCACGTTAAGGAGGACAGCCGGGGGGAAAGCTGTGCGCCAGCACGCTCACACAGAACAATTCCGTCAGCAGCCTGTGGCAAACCATTTGCTAGTACATTTGTTGAGATACTTTTTAACTGCGCAGCTTCGGCAGCATGCCACGGGTTGGCCATGGGTGCACTATGCTTGCCAGATATTGCGGTGTGATCATGCCCTGAAAATCTGCCCAGCATTTGTGGCTCTCCTGTGGCAAATTCAGCATGTGAGCGGGGCCAGAGTTGTGCAACAGTAGAATCAGCTGCCTAGGGAGGTGGTGAGCTCCCCCTCCCTGGCAGTCTTTAAGCCACGGCTGGATGAACACTTGTCAGGGATGCTCTAGGGCAGGCTGCACTAGATGGCCTGTATGGCCCCTTCCAACGCTGTGATTCTATGATTTGCTCCAGGTCTGGGCTGCCTCCAAAAGCACTCTACACATCTACATATTGGGATATGTCAGGTGTTTGTGCTGCCTATCTTGGATGGGGGGGACACCTTTGATGATGAGCAGATTTCCCCATTCCTTTCCTAGATTGTCCCAGGGTTTTTCTTTGAGCTGTGTTCCACTCCTGATTTAAGTTGGAAAGATTCTAAAATTAATGGCAAAACTGGATCAAGCATGGTTGCCACATATTTCGCTTCCTTCCATTCACTTGTCCATCTCCCCCACACTGCATCACCAATCCCACAAACGTGCATTGATAAAAACACTACAAGAAAGCAACTTTAATCGGATTGCATATGTTTCATCGATTCTTTCAATACTGGAGACACTGTGTTTTCAGCAGTGGCATCTCACTTATGAAATACCCTTCCCCTTGAGGCGTACCCGGTGCCGATATTGCTTTATTTTAAACACCAGGTAGGCTTATCATTTTCCTACCCCCAGATCCCATTGCCCACAGGCATTCATCTGAGCAGTGAGAGGAAATGCCTGACAAAAGGGGGGGCATGATTGGCATCCCTGGTATGATGACATCACTTCTGGAATCTCAGAAGTAGCACCATCAGCTGGGTGACACTCTAGCATTCACCCCAAACAGCATCACCCTGGCATGATGAGGTCACTTCCAGGTCATATCAGAAGTGACATCATTGCACCGGGGCTGCCCCACAGCAATCCAGAAGTCCCTACCCCTATATCCTGTTGTTTGCCAGGCTAGAATGTCTTTGTCCACCCAGGCTTTTAATTAAGGGGTTGACTTTTTTCAACACCATTTCAGCATAGAAATAATAATAATAACAAGGGGCGGGACCCGCAATACTCGCGGGGGGGGGGAGGGAGCTCTACACTTATGAGGCAGAGGAGGAAGCAGCAGGAGGAGGTAAGTTCCCCCCCATCCCACTGGTTCCCCCCGTCTCATCCACCCCCCTGGCTCGATCTCATGCAAGCTGCTCGGACCTCGCTGCTCTCTTCCCCCCCCCGGCTCCGAAGCGGTGGCGGCGGTGGTGAGGGAGTTCGTAGAGCGTTCCCTGCGCATGCACAGGGGACGCTCTGTCACTTTTGGGGGGATTTAAATATCCCCCCCAATATTTTTTCGGGTTTACAGATTTTTGTGCACACCTGGGGACTACCCCAAGTGTGCACGAAAATCTCCCTCCCCCCCAGGTGCCCCCGATGTGCAGAAATAAGTATCTGCACGCAGAGGGCCATGTTGGAAATTAGATATATAGATAATCATCATCATCATCCTCATCATCAGGGGTCATTTCATAGAAAAAGAGGTGCAGGAGCTCATTAGCATAACTTATTTGCATATGCCACACCCCCTGACATCACCAGAAGTGTGTCCGAAGGCAACACCCACTGCTCAGGCTCCACTGGGCTGTTTTGGATTCCTAGCTATGGGGGGTGGGGGGAATGTGCAGATCTGTCCTCGCAGAGGAGGGAGAGCTTGTACCTGAATAAAACTTGGTCTTAAAGGTGCTACTGGACTGTTTTGGACCGGGGGGAGGGCTCTGCAACTTACCTGGCTGCTTCCTGCTCTGACTGAGGGCTGCTGGGAGCAGGGGGTGGGGCTTGTTGCATGTGCCCACCCCCTGGGCGCTTTAGTGCCGGAGCTCCGCTCCTGTGCGCTCCTGCAGGTAATGACCCCTGATTATCATTATTATTATTATTGTTATTATTGTTATTAATTCTTTATTTATGCTTTTCATAATTCACGTTAACATATCTTTGTCTTTCCAGTCATCGCATCTTATTTAACATTTACACGCTTGCATTCTTTCATACATTTGAGTCAAAATTTCCTATCTATAATTCCAGTTATATAATCTTTCCCATCTTTTAATAAATACACTATCATCTTTCCCTTGAAGAATTAAGGTTAGCTTGTCCATTTCTGCTACTTCCATCAACTTTGCTAGTGTTTCCTGTCTTGTTGGGACTCTATCTTGTTTCCAGTATTTAGCCATTAACATTCTTGCGGTAGTCATTATATATGTTAATAAATATTTTTCATTTGGTTTATAATCCTCCGGTACCATATTCAGTAGAGCTATTTCAGGGGTTAAAACCATGTTTAGCTTCATAATGTCGACAACAAGTTTTTGTATGAGTTCCCAATACCTCTTAGCTTTCTCACAATGCCACCACATATGGAAAAAGGTCCCTATGTTTTTTGTACATTTCCAGCATAGTTTAGATGCTGATGGGTGGCATTTTGCTATTCTATCTGGAGACCAATACCATCAATGGTAAACCTTCTATATGTTTTCTTTATAGTTGATCGCTCTTACGTATTTCAGTGATATCCAAGTACTTGCCCATTGGTCTGTATCTATTGTATATTCTAGGTCTTTTGTCCGTGCTATCATATTTGGGCTGGCCATTTCATCTTGTGCGTAGTCCTCTAACAGAAACCCATATACCTTCTGAATTAGCTTATTACTTGAGGATAGCCAGATCTTATCTAATTGTGTTTGTGCTTTTTGGAACCCTACTATCTTATCTTTAGCATGTCTAGATCTGATCTGCATGGCTTCCCACCAGGTTAATTTTAAATTATATAGTTCCAATAGTGTTTCTTCTGATTTTAAGTTGTTGTTTTCATCTAGTAATGTTTGATAATTTGCTCTATCACACGGGTTAATAAGAGATGGTTTCACTAAACCATATATAAAAGCATAGAAATTATTATTGTAAGCTGTTTATGGTCTGTTTTTATGATCTATGTTTTAATGCTGGTCTGTTTGTTTTTAATGTTGAATTCTAATTAATACATTTTAGTGCTTTGTTTCTGTTATTTTTTATTTATTTATCTATCAGATTTATACCCCGCCCCCCCAGCCAAAGCCGGGAGGTCAGACAGGTCCTGGAGAAGTGGCATAAAATTGTTCTAAATAAATAAACAGCTGACATACATTTGCTTTTTAAATGAAACCAGGGACCAGTACCTGATAAATGTGCAGTTTCAGCTACACATTCAGCTATGTATGTGTTGAATGTAACATGAGACTTAATGCATGTATAAAGAAAGATCAAGTGTACACTGTACATGGATTGTATGCGCTTTCACTGTGACCTATGAACAGGGCTAGAGAATCATCCAGTCAAAAGCCACACAAAATTGCATAAACAGCATAAAAGGCATATAAAACATGCCATATAGCTATAAGGATGGGATAAAACTAGCCAGCCAGCCAGCCAGCCCAGCCAAAGAGAGAAAGAAGGAGAAGGAGAAGGCAGAAGAGAAGAGGAGATTGGATTTATACCCTGCCCTTCATTACTCAAAGGATTCTCAGAGCTGCTTACAATCTCATTTCCCTTTTTCTCCCCACAATAGATACCTTGTGAGGTAGGTGGGGCTGAAAGAGCTCTTTTGAGGACTGCTCTTGAGAGAACAACTCTGAAAGAACTTGTGACTGACCCAAGGTCACACCAGCAGTGGCATGTGGAGGACTGGGGAATCAAACCTGGTTTTCCCAGGTTAGAGTCCCCGCACTTAGCCACTACACCAAACTGGAGAGAGAGAGAGAGAGTCACACACAACAGGGGAATCTGCAGGGACTGAGGGGAAATCCCTTCCCACTTGCCCTCACGTCCTTCTCTCTTCCTTTCCCTATTGGTGCTCCTCCAGCCCTCCCATTGCTGCTTCCATGTTTCTGTCACCACAACTTCTCTCCGCCACTTCTCCCTCCCTCCGAAGTTCCCGTCCCTGCTTTTTAACTTCTGATTGCCTCACTCTTAAAACTTTCCCTCCAACAAGCATTCTTTCCCTCCAAGGAGCTTTGCTTGTTCTGGCTTGGGAAATTCCTGGAGATTTGGCAACTGTGGCTGGGGAGGGCAGAGTCTGAGGACAGGAAAGAGCTCAGGAGGGGTGATACCACAGAGTCCACCCTCAACTGCTGCTGTTTTCTCCAGGGGAACTGATGCCTGTAATCTGGAGATCGGATGTAATTCCAGGAGATCTTCAGGCCCCACTGTCTCATTGTGGCCCCGGTCACATGGGAGGATTTGCCCCGCAAGAGGAATGGATCAGGGGTGCATCAAGTGGGCGTGATCACACCGCAACATCTGGGAAGCGTCACGCACCCATCCCCAATCCGTCCCTTGACCCTACGTAGAAGGTAGTCTGTGAGCACTACCTTCTGGATGGATGATCTTGGAAGATTAAATATAGGCTCAGCACCGTGTGATAGGATGGTTTTATTGTGTTTTAAATATGTAATTTATTATATGTTTTATTGTATTTTACTCTGGCTTTGCCATATGTAAGCCACCCTGAGCCGTTGGGAGGGCGGGGTATAAATAAAAAAATAAATAAATAAATATAAATAAATGTGCGGCACCTCCAGGCATCTGGTTGGGGAAGCACTGGTAGCCCATCACAGCCAGTGCCGTTCCCTGTCCAATGCATTCGCACAACTGCACTACTGCCAGTTTGCTGCACAGCGTGTGATTGGCTGCCGGAGCACGGAGACACGGGGGCACGTTGGATCATGCTCCCATGGTTCTTTTTGCTTCGGCTCTAATTTGCCACTCTTCGGCAGTGAATCATCCCGCTCGTGTGACCGGGACCTACGTAGATTTCTTGATCGACACTCTGGGGACAGATTTGGAATTGGAATTATGATGATTGCATCGATATTATTTTGTGTGAAGTATTTTATTTACTGATCCCCACTGAGGGACCTCCTGATGGCAGCTGGTATTTTTGGACACTGTGTGACAGAGTGTTCGACTGGTTATTTTCAACCCGTTTCAACAGTGTGCTTCAGTTGTGCTTATCTTGAAGGAAGGAGTAGAAACAAAGTAATAGCGTTCTTTCCCAGATCCAGGTCTCCATCAAATAACACCCCCCCCCCGAGAATTTTAAGTCTTGAACTTAATTTTGAACGTTTACCAATTCACTCAAAATGCACTTTCAAATTCCTGTTGCATTTAGACCCATCAAAACTATTGGCATGAAGAGAACATTTTCCATCAGTGCTTTCATGCTGGGAATTTGCATGAGATAACCATTTGAGCGATGGTAGAAGCTGAGCATTAACTTATCGATGGATGAATAAATTGATCAAAATGTGTATACGTTAATAAAAATACTGCATGGCAGTTGCTTAACTCTCAAGTGTGTTCAGACTGAAGAGATAGATAGATTCCCCTGATGGGGGCAGAGGTTTACCCGCTTTCATGGCCCCCGATCCACCAGCCCTGATCCAGCCAGTGGGAGGGAAGCCCCGCCCCCAAAGAGCCTCCTGTGAGCCCAGGGGTGACATTATCATGCCAGGCATGATGCAGGGGGGCACTCAATCATTTCAGGGAAAACCGTAGAGTTTTTTTCCCCTTTAAATGATAGAGCATCCCCTGCAATGTGCTTGGTGAGATGGGTGATGTCATCATGGGGCGTGTGCTTTGCGCACATGCCGAAGAACTCCAGGACCCCCCTGCTGGCAGCCAGGTAAGATCTGGCAACCCTAATGATAGATGATAGATGAAAGAAGAAGAAGAGGAGGAGGAGATTGGATTTATACCCCACCCTTCACTCGGAGTCTCAGAGTGGCTTACTAACCCCTTTCCCTTCCCCTCCCCACAACAGACACCTTGTGAGGTTGGTGGGGCTGAGAGACCTCTGGCAGAAACTGCTCTTATCAAGAACAGCTGTGCCAGAACTGTGGCTTGCCCAAGGTCATCCAGCAGGTGCAAGTGGAGGAGTGGGGAATCAAACCCGGTTCTCTCAGATTAGAGTCTGCGCACTTAACCACTACACCAAACTGGCTAGATATATGATAGACAGACAGACAGACAGACAGACACTGTATGGTATTTACAACAACCCTGAAAGGTCAAAATATTATCTCCATATTGCAGATGAAGTGAGGCTGAGAGAACTGGGGCTTGCCTAGAGATGATTCCCAGTTGTTCATCTCTGCTGAACAATCCCCATCTTTATTTCACATCTTCCTTGTATGAACTAAGACCATGATTTTGTAATGGCAGAGAGGATCTAACCCTTGCAGCCAACCGTGCCCCCTAGCTTGCAATCTCCACTGCAGCTTCAGGCATCACCTGATGAGCCCTCCTCACATGACTTCAGACAACATAAAGCCCTAGCTTGCAGAGAACTTTTTCAGACTAGGTTATTTGCTGGCTACAAATCGGTTGCATTTTTGCCAGTGGCTCTAAAAATTAAACCTTGTCTCCTACCTGTAGGCCCTCATCTGACCTTTAGAAAATCCAAAGATGGCCTGCTTTGACCATATCTCTGGGCCCTCCCGCCCCTGGATTGAGCCCTGGTTCCCAAATAGATCTGTTACCGAGATAAGTTGTTCTAAAAAGCTTTGAAGTAAGTGCCAATTCTTATCAAACTGGGCTTTAGTGACCAGGTTTATCACCTGACATAACCATTTATCCAGTATCTGATCAAGCAATTCACTTTATGAGTGACATTTTTTTTACCTTACTACAGTCTATTGCCAACGTTCTAAGATTTAATATAAAACAGAATTTCAACCTTTTAAAGTTGTAAGCTCTTAAAACTCTGCCCAAGGGGGGTGAATTTTTCTTTACTGATCTGAAGCACAGTTGCTCGGAGACAAATTCCACTGAAATCACAGGGGCTTGCCTCCTGGTAAAGGTACTAAACATCTAGATATGAATGTTGCAGATGTAGATTACATGCTAAAAGCTACATGTTACATGAATTGGGGGGGGGGAGATGCCATGCTAAAGCCTTTTATCCAGTGCTGAATAATTCATTTTTTTTGCAATCATTTTCTGAAATACTGGTTCCATCAAACTGTTCACTCGCTACAGTCTAACCAGTGATTTCCATGAGCTTATATAGGAGTAACTCTGCATAGGATTGTACTGTTAATATAGTACTACATTCTTCTTTAAACCCAGCAAGGTCCATTGGAAAGCCTTGCTATTATGTCTGCTCAAACATCTTACTTCTTCCTTTGGTGCCGTTTGGTGCAGTGGTTAAGTGTGCAGACTCTAATCTGGAAGAACCGGGGTTGATTCCCCCCTCCTCCACTTGCAGCTGCTGGGTGACCTTGGGCAAGCCATAGTTCTGTCAGAGTTTTTCTCTCAAGGACAGTTCTCTCAGAGCTCTCCCAGCCCCACCTACCTCACAGGGTGTCTGTTGTGGGGAGGGGAAGGGAAAGGAGTTTGTAAGCCGCTCTGAGACTCCAAGTGAAGAGTGGGGTATAAATCCCATATCCTCCTCCTCCTCCTTTCCCAGATAGGTAAAGGTAAAGGGTGCCTTGCTCGAAAGCCAGTCGAATCCGACTCTAGGGTTGCGGTGCTCATCTCCGTTACAAAGCCGAAGAGCCAGCACTGTCCGAAGACATTTCCGTGGTCATGTGGCCGGCATGACTAAACACCAAGGCGCACGGAATGATGTTACCTTTCCACCGAAGTGGTACCTATTTATCTACTTGCAGTTTCTTGCTTTCGAACTGCTAGGTTGGCAGGAGCTGGAACTAGAGATGGGAGCTCACTCCGTCATGCGGCACCCGGGTCTCGAACTGCTGAACTACTGACCTTCCACAGCCTGCAGTTCAGCGTCTTAACCACTTGAGCCACCGCAGCTCCCAGATACTCAGTGGTTAATTAATTCCTTGCTGCTCATTTATATTGCTGGTGCTCTAGCATTCTGGGATGGATCTGCTTTTTTCTCAGGTGGGGGCTGTAATGGCTGCTTTCCTTTTTCTGTTTTTTGTGGGGGGGGTTCTTTGCTGCCAAGTAGGGTTGCCAACCTCTAGGTTGTGGCTGGAGATATCCTGGAATTGCAACTGATCTCCAGGTGGCAGAGATCAGTTCCCCTGGAGAAAAGGGCTGTTTGGGGTGGTGGACTCTATGGCATTATACTCTGTTGAGGTGTCTCACCAAGCTCCACCCTCAGATCTTCAGGAACTCCCCAACCCAGATTTTGCAACCCTGCTGCCAGATGTGCCCACTTTTAATTTTATGCAGTCTCAATTTTGTAACTGTGGAATTAGGATAATAAAATAAAAACAATAACTGCTCTTTAAAGGCACTTGCATCTCTGAATCACAACATATTCCTCCCAGGATGAATGGAACAAAAAAGTCAGGTATGCATAATACAATTTACATGATGATTACTGTCACATTCAAGGCCAAGCTTGGTGCTGTTGTTCTACCCAGGGTTTCTGGGAAACACAAATACAGTAACAATAGGCACAAGAGTAGGCACAGAGGCAAGGTCTACAAACCAGTCCAGAGTCAGAGATCGAAGGTCCAGTCCAAGAGTCAGGGTAAGGGGGGGTCAAGGGTTCAGGGATCTGGTTCCAGGGCTTGGGAACAGGTGCAGGATACAGAGACTGGGTCCCAGGCTGTAGGAGTAAGTACAAGTTACCAGAGACAAGGTACAGAGCTCTGTTTGCTAAGCAGAACAGCTCACAGAGGGGTGGTTGAGCAAGGTTGCTTTCAACAAGCTGTTAGCCGAATTGCTTTATTTATAGCAATTGGCAATTTATAGATGGGTTCTTGCCAACTTATACCAAGGTCCTGATCCCATCAAGGGTTACCAGTAAAGGATTCTGAGGCTGTTGTAGTTAAAATAGATGTCTTTTACTAAAAATATATCTCATACAAACAATACTGATGCACTCACACATTCAATCAAGTTCCTAAAAATTAAAGTAGAAAATAAGCACAGTTGCATTCGCAGGTAGGGGTGATGATGGGTGATACTTATCTGTCTTGAAGCTTGGTTGTTCCAATGAAGAATGGATGGGAAGAAACGGAAAACAGTCCACATGACCAGAACCAGCCGGAACACTTGGGTCTCTTGACTACAGATCAAGAGATCAATAGTAGAGGCAAGGTTTGGGGATAGCAAGGGGGAATCAAGAGGAGTAAAAGCAAACAGGGGTTGTTTTGGGGGAATGCTAGCTAGGAGGAGCCGGGTAACTGGTTCTCTCCTTTTATAGGGGGTCCGAGAGGTGGGTGTGCAAACCTCTTGACCCACCTACCTGTTAGTCCGTCCCAAAAACAATCCTATTGGTTGCAGGTAGGGAGGGAGGTGACCTAGGAGGGATGGCCAATATTGTAACCTAAAACCTTACTCAAAGGATTGGCATCTGTGGGGATGGCAAACCTCTGGAGGCATGCCCGGAGGTCTATGTTCCCACAGGGAGATACTGCCCAAGGCACCAGTAAACATCTGCTGAGATCACTGTAGCTAAGAAACTTGGCTTGACTCAGGTAAAGATAAGACGGAGAGCTGTGGGCAGAGCACATCCTGTTATTCTCGTTCAGAGTCTGCTTGTAGTTTCTCACTATACAGGGCAGGGGGGAGGGAAAAGGGGGAGTAAATAAAATGCTGCTGAGCCAGTCCGGGTCAGACAGCTTCTGCAGATCTGTGCCTCATGTCGTTCTTGAACCCTCAAGCCTTCAGGCATCTGAGCAGGTGTGAAATCGAGGCGTCAGGATGCTTCCTTGTAATGCTGATGAAGTTGGCCAGTTCTTTTGATAACCAAATATCCATCTGGCAGGAAATTCCAGCTCAGGAACAAAGCAATTACATATCGATGAGTGATACGTGACCACAAGCAGCTTTGCCATGGGGGCTGTTTCTTCTTAAAGTTGTTGTTTCATTGCTTACAATAATGGAGATTTGTGCTTCTTCACCAGGCTGGGCAACTGAGTTGCTGAAACCTTATTTACATGTAAGGTATGTGCAGGCACCCTCTATGTGTGTCATCACAACAGGTGACCTAAAGTGTCCAGCTCTCTGAGCCCATGTGTATGTGCACAGTCCATTGTGTAGCAATAAGCAGTCCATAAAACAAATATCAGGCTTGTTCCCTAACAAAGCCTTGCTCAGCTTGTTCCTTTTCCTGACTCCTTTGCTGACTCATCCCCATGGTTCAGGTGTCACTCCTTATAGTTCACCTTCCTACAGGTGCAGATCTTTACAGTTTCCCCATCAGCCAGTCAGTCCTGATCCTATAAGGACTCCACTCCAGGAATTAACACTGATCATTGTTGAGCAATTAGAAGAGTGTTTTGTCATTAGAGCTGTCAAGTGCTCTCTCTTCCGTATACAATCCGCTGGTTCAGGAGAGGCCGGTGGAGATGGAAATGCTGTACTCTTTCTTCTTCTGGAAAACTGAGCAGCCTGGCCATGACTGGAATGGGTTCTCACTTCCTAATACTTCCCCATGGGTCTGCTGCTGGACCCAGCGGCTCAGGTGGGGATTCTGTTGGTGCTGGACTTGATTCTTCCAATTCCTCCTTCTCCAAGGAGGTGCAGCTGGCTGGCCCATGACAGTTACAGGATGGAGAATGTAGGGGATTGAGGGCATAGATTTCAAATCATCTTGATTCAAAATCAAGTGCACACAGTGCACACACTAAATAATACAATCACCATCTTTACATGCAGTGGCATCAGGAGCATGTATGTTTTCCCTTTACCCTTTCATCCTTTCTCATCCTTTGTTTATGAATGAGACAATATTAAAACCAGGAGATCACCATGTTCTTTCCCACAGATATTCATCTATCAGGGTAACAGAGACCCTAGATTCAAATAAGCATAAGACCTTCAAGTGCAGAAATGCAGAGGAGTTAGCCGTGTTACTCTGTTGCTGCAAAACAGTAAAAACCCCACTAGCACCTTTAAGACTAGCAAACTTTATTGTAGCATAAGAGAGTTGTGTTTCTCAAAAGCTTGTGCTCCAATAGTTTGTTAATCTTAAAGATGCTACTGACCTTTTTTTTTACTGTAGTACAGAAATGGTTTTATTTGTGAAGTGAGAAGCAGGGAGGACGTTTGTAAGAGCATCACCACGCAGAGAAGTGGAGGCAGCCAAAGCAAGTCTTTGTTCCTCTGTTAAATATGTGGGATTTTCACTAGGCTGAAAGCATGATTTCTAGGATAAGCCTCTTATCCAATTTAATTTATTTACATTATTTGTAATGTACCTTTCTCGCTGAGACTCGAGGAGGATTGCATGGTGTAAGTCAACACAATCAACAGTTTAGGGCGTCCAGTAATCAGAGTAATAGGATTAGGATTGCCAAAATCCAAAACCAAACTGAAACAAAAATCAGTATCAACATAACATGTTAAACCATGTAGACATTACATAGTAGGATAATGGATGCAGCAGCTGGTACGATATACTATTAGGGTTCCCAAGTACTTACGGCGATCCGGCGGGGGAAACATACTCCCCGGCCGGACCATTCCTTCCTGTAATGCACCATGTCGTCGCCAGGAAGTGATGCTGGGTGACGCTCTGGCAGTGGGGCTGAAAACTTGATGGTACCATCGAGTTTCCAGCCCCATTGCCAAAGCGTCGCCCGGCATCACTTCCTGGCGACGGCATGGTGCGGCGCGTCTGTTGTCCCCACG
The DNA here is from genome assembly GCF_001447785.1 of Gekko japonicus. NCBI lineage: Eukaryota > Metazoa > Chordata > Lepidosauria > Squamata > Gekkonidae > Gekko > Gekko japonicus. Next base: position 452,486 of record NW_015162493.1, read on the forward strand.
GGAATGATCCTGCAAAGACATCTGTGTCCCCCGCCGAATCACGGTAAGTACTTGGGAAGCCTGTATACTATAGTATAGTCTAAAGCCTCTTTCACTTTATTAAATTATTTTACAAGGGTCCTTCTGAGCCTGGAAACTGCTGCTCAAAAGAGAGGCCCCCCCTTCCTGTATAGATTTAAAAAGTAATATTAGACAGGCTTCCAAAATTCTCTCCATTCAAATTTCTCCGGAGATTTGACAGTTTCCAAATTACTTGGACTTGTTTCCATGAGGATTTTTCCAGTGCTGTTTCAGTGCTCCTTTCCAGATCCTATACAGAGCAAAGTGCCAGTACAATTTAACCATCATCTTTAACTTCTTTTCAATCCAGGTGGGTAGTTAACTTCTTTCGTTCAACCCCCCCCCCCCCCAGTGGTCTGTTGGACCAATGCAAAGATGTGTATTTATAAACTTAGGAAAACAGGTTTGATGCGATGGTATATATTATGACAGCGTGATTGTTTTTGTTTGATTTACAAATGCAGAGTGCATACCAGTAGCACACTGCACCAAAAAAACAAAACCAAACCCAGCTGAATGCTGTCATATGTAACCACCTCCAGATTATTATTTTTTGCAGCGTTGTATCACTGTGCATATGAGACTTCATCATATGGGGTGGAGAGGGAACTGATACACAAGAACAGAAGGCGGAAAAGCTGCAGCAAGTCGTGCACGTGCCAACAATGTAGAAATTTTATTTTAGGAATTGCTCACAACCACAAAATGAAAAGAACATTACTCTACAAATCAAGGGGCATAGCCTGGTTTGCTACATCAGAGAATCTGCAGTGGACTATGTGCTTTCCCTATTCTGCTTCCAGTGCAGGTAAATAGACTTGATACCCATTTTGTTGACTCCACCTTGGTTCCGCATCTATCACCGTGTAGAAAGTTAGAAAGTTTAGGTTTAGAAAGTTACTGGGGTAAAGATTTAGTGACTGGTCTATACTGCTGTGTACTGCTCATACTGCCTGTTGCTGTAGGTAGGAGCCTACTATGTAGTTTTTGCATTGTTTAACACATCATGCCAGTGTTGGAGAAGTGACAGCCTGCTAAGAGTCCAACTACTGTAAATACTGCTGCTAGAGTAGCTTAGTCTACTTGTACCCTAGGGGGAGGAGCTGCGGTGGCTCAAGTGGTTAAGACGCTGAACTGCAGGTTGTGGAAGGTCGGTAGTTCAGCAGTTCGAGACCCGGGTGCCGCATGAAGGAGTGAGCTCCCATCTCTAGTTCCAGCTCCTGCCAACCTAGCAGTTCGAAAGCAAGAAATTGCAAGTAGATAAATAGGTACCACTTCGGTGGGAAGGTAACAGCGTTCCGTGCGCCTTGGTGTTGAGTCATGCCGGCCACATGACCACGGAAACGTCTTCGGACAGCGCTGGCTCTTCGGCTTTGAGACGGAGATGAGCACCGCAACCCTAGAGTCGGATTTGACTGGCTTTCAAGCAAGGAAATCTTTACCTTTACCCTAGGGTGAGCTGTCGAGCAGTCTCTAGGGTTTAAGGCAGGGGTGGCCAAACTTGCTTAACGTAAGAGCCACATCGAAGAAACATCAGATGTCCGAGAGCCACAAGACATGAACAAATATTACACATATTGGAAATATGCAAATTTGCTTTTTTTTTAAATCAACATTAACATTCAATAAGACTGCCAGAAATAAAAACAAAAGGGGTAAAAACAGATATTGATAACTATATTTAAAGAGACAAATGCTTTCTCCAAGTCGGCCGTTCGGGGGGGGGGGGGCTTTGAGAACACATTTAAAATTAAAGTTGCTTTCTTTCCCTGCTTCCCCCCCCCCTAGCCTACCCAGGGAGGGGAGCACCCTGCCGGGAGCCGCATATGCGGGAAAGAGCCGCATGTGGCTCCCGAGCTGCGGTTTGGCCACCCCTGGTTTAGGATTTACTGAATATTTTTCACTTGTAGTTCAGACTTCTTCTTTTCCCCTTCTCTCTGCTATGTAGTTGTATGTGTTAGTTTTTGTGCTCTGAAGGTCTCTCTGTTGTATTAATGGCCTGTAGTCATTGTCTTTCTGCAAAATCCTCTTGCAGTGCATTCATTGAAAGCAAACTCCAAAGCATGGATTGGATTATTTCTGAATTCTGCCAACAGTTAATACTCATGCTTTGCATCAGTTCTGTTTCCAGATTTCTGGTTGATTCCAGATTTTAACTGTACAAATCCTGTTACGTTGTACATTGGATGTTCTACCCTGTTGATTGTAGTTGACTTATACTATGTAATCTTCCTTGCACTCCAGGGAGTAAATAAATAAATCAGCTGCTCCATGTACTGCTCAGGCTCCTCCCAGCTAAACACTAAAGTTTTCCCTTGCTTGAGAGCCAGTTCAATCTGACACCAGGGGGCAGTGCTCATCTCCGTTTCCAAGCCAAAGAGCCAGCACTGTCCGAAGACTTCTCCGTGGTCATGTGGCCGGCATGACTAAATGCCGAGGGGCACGGAATGCTGTTACCTTCCCACCCAAGTGGTACCTATTTATCTACTTGCAGTTTCTTGCTTTCGAACTCCTAGGTTGGCAGGAGCTGGGGCCAGAGACGGGAGCTCACTTACCGATGTTCGCCGCAGGTGTTCCAGGGCTCCTCCCACTCTAGGCACAAAGTGTTAGGACAAAGAGTCATGTGTTCCCCAAGGGGGTCCCTCACCCAGATCCTCCAACCAACTTAGCTCTAAGCGAATGGGCTGAGTCTATGCCATTCAATTATGCCTCAGGGTACTCATTCATGTTTTGCATCTAACTGACCCATTTTACTGGCTCTGAAACCTAAATATGCTTTTCAGGGGATGGAATATTGAGAACAGCAATGTTGTTTTTAAGGGACGGGGGAAGTTGGGAGAGAAGAAATCAGCCTGTGCATGATCTGAAAGCCTAAAAAAAACCCTGGAAGGGGCAAATCTTAGGGGTGAGTTAAGGATTTCCAATCTTGTACTGTTTCTTTGAGTCGCCCCATGCTCAGGCTGGTGTCAACATTTATGGTGTCCAGCCACTGTGTTCTTTGGTGGCCCGGTTTCCTTTTGCCGCTAACGAATCCAAGCACAATTGCTTTTTCTAGTGAGTTCTTCCACATGACATGGCCGAAATAAGTCAGTCGCAGTTTTATGATTTTTCCTTCCAATGACATGTCTGGTTTTATGCGCTCCAATACTTGCTTGTTTGTCCCCTTTGCTGTCCAAGGAATGTACAAGAGCCTTCTACAACATAACATAACCATGATGATATAATTTCTACATGTAGACAATTCTTATCACTGGAAAATGGGCCTAATTTTAACAAATGTAAAGACCAGTTAGCGGTCGCATTGATCATTAATCTGTGCTCAGAAATTGACTGACCAATGTACAACTCAAACTCAACTCATTTGTATCCAAACCCATGCTTTGGACATTTTTGTATCCAAACAAAATTATTTCTGACATCTGAGAATTGTCAGAAACACTCTGATCTGTCAGCTATTCTGGCACCTCACTGTCTAGTTTCAATTTCCTGTGCAGGGGGAGAATGGAATAGCTGGGCCAATGAGAGGAGACAGTGACGTTGCATCATCAAATATGAGGTCAAGGACATCACCTTAAATGATATTTAAAGAAATCTTGGGTTAAGGGTGGACTGTCAACTAAATATGAGCAGTCAGTGTGATGCAGTGGCAAAAAAGGCAAATTCAGTCTTGGGTTGTATTAAAACAGCCATAGCATCGAAATCGCAGGAGGTCATGGCCCCTCTGTATACTGCCACACCTTGAGTACTGTGTGCAGTTCTGGAGGCCTCACTTCAAAAAGGATGTGGACAAAATCAAGAGGGTTCAGAAGAGAGCTACGAGAATGATCAGGGGTCTGGAGACTGAGCCCTACGAGGAAAGGCTAAAGGCCTTGGGAATGTTTAGTTTGGAGAAGAGGAGACTGAAGGGGGACATGATTGCTCTCTTTAAATATTTGAAAGGCTGTCATTTGGAGGAGGGCAAGGAGCTGTTCCAGTTGGCAGCAGAGGATAGGACCCAAAGCAATGGGTAATTACATGCAGAAAACTATCAGCTGGATATTAGGAAAAACCTTTTCATGGTCAGAGTGGTTCAAAGGTGGAATCAGCTGCCTAGGGAGGTGGTTAGCTCCCCTTCACTGACAGCTTTCAAGAAGAGGCTGGACAGAGATGCTTTAGGCTGGTCCTGCATTGGGCAGGGGGTTGGACTAGATGATCTATATGACCCCTTCCAACTCTATGATTCTATGATTTTTATGCTCAGCGATTATGTTTTCTGCTGATCACTGTACCATCAACTACATTTGGTCCCCCTGTTGTTTTATGGGGAAATAAATTGTTGTTGTTTTTTCAATACTGACTTTTTAAAATATAACAATTGATTCCTCTTATTCTCTTTTTCCCCCGTTTTAAAGAGAGATTTCTCTTTCATTTCACTCCAATTTCTCTTTGAAGAGAAATCAGTGCACCCTTTGGTAGCCTGTTTCATTTTACACTTCACTGAGTGGTACTCTAGTCAGAGGACCGAAAGGCTTGAGAAGGTTTTCTGAGAATCTACAGAGTGAAATTAAGAACATAAAATAAGAACATAAGAACATGCCAATGTTGGATCAGGCCAAAGCCCCATCCAGTCCAACACTCTGTATCACACAGTGGCCAGAAATACCAGTGCCATCAGGAGGTTCACCAGTGGGGCCATGACATTAGAAGCCCTCCCACTGTTGACCCCCCCCAAGCACCAAGATGACAGAGCATCACTTGACCCAGAGTCCCTATCTATACCTTTGGCTAATAGCCACTGATGGCCCTCTGCTCCATACGCTTATCTAATTCCCTTTTGAAGCCGTCCATGCTTGTAGCCGCCACCACTTCCTGTGGCAGTGAATTCCAAGTGTTAATCACTCTTTGGGTGAAGAAGTACTTCCTCTTATCCGTTCTAACCCGACCGCTCAGCAATTTCATGGAGTTCTTGTATTGTGAGAATTCTGAAGTTTGGCAGAACCTCCATTCCTGCATCTCCTCTCTTCAAACTTTGCTTAAAACAGAATTGATTAGAAACAGACTCCAAGTTCCTAGAAAAAAAAAGTTAAAAGGATTGTTGGGTTTCAGGGGGAGATTGAGTAAAGAGGAATTAAGTAAATATCTCTTGAGAGCCCTAAGTGCCCCTGAGACAAACCATCTCCATTCGTGTTCTCTGCCTCATGCACAGTTCAATAAAGCATGTTTTGTCCTCCCTTTAAGTGTGCTTTCTCAATGGAAAGTTCTGCACCCTTTAGTGTTATGTTGGGGTTATGAGGTCCCCTCTGGTCACTGGTGGGGCATGGGTGGGTAGGATTGACATATCCAGGTTGGGAAACTCTTGGAGATTTGAAGGTGGAGCCTGGGGAGGATGGAGTACTCGGGGGGGGGGTACAATGTCGTAGAATCCACCCTCCAAAGCATCCATTTTCTCCCGGGAAACTGATCCCTGTTGTCTGGAGATGAGCTGTAATTCTGGGAGATTCCCAGATCCCACCTATGAAAGCCCCACCCTCTTCCTCATATTGGTTGGCTTCTTCTGCATTTTTCCCAGCTCTGTAATGAAGAAGAAGAAGAGGAAGAAGAGGAAGAAGAGGAAGAAGAGGAAGAAGAGGAAGAAGAGGAAGAAGAGGAAGAAGAGGAAGAAGAGGAAGAAGAGGAAGAAGAGGAAGAAAAGAAGAAGAAGAAGAAGAAGAAGAAGAAGAAGAAGAAGAATTCTACGAAGTATTTCTTAGTGGCTTGGGGAGGTGTTTCTAACCCTATATGACACTGTTCACCTAAGTGAAATCCAGGTTCAACCCTTTCCCAAACTTACATCCTACACTACATGCAAGTTCACCCCTGTAATTATCTCAGAGTATTTTTACATGCTACACTATACTCGACTTCACCCCGGTTTCACCCCACACTTGTCCTGGGATAAACGGCTGCTGTTATAACCAGGGATAAATGCAAGGTATTGTGTTGCGAGTTGAACTCTGATAAAACCAGAGATGAGATCCAAGTGCGGAAAGGACCCTAGGCTGTAGGTCCCCTTCCCCCCCCCCCACCACCATGCAGGTTGCACCAAACAGAGAGAGAATCTTTTGAAAGAGGGGTGCAATTCCTTGAGTAGAGGAGGGGGGGTGAATATTGGCTTTGCTTTCCTAACATGGCTAGCTTTAATCCTTATAGTACAGAATTAGACTCAGGTTTTGGAAACAAGAAATTATCTGAATCTAGCTACTTTTTTTTTTTTTGGCACATTCCTATATCGCAGAACTGCTGTATCCCCACATTTACATGTCGCCTTCTGTGTAAGCCCTTTTCTGTTTCACCTTGTCACATAAATAGTTACACTGAGGTGCATCTGCAAATACAGAAGTAAGTCCTTGCGAACATTTGCTTCTTTGTGGCTTCAGACAGATTAAGCTGACAAACCAAACCAAAATAGTTTCAAATAAACTCCTTTCCCGGCGAAGACTTCTGCAAAGGTGATGAAAGGCAAGTATCCAATGTGTAAGGGGAGGGGGGGAAAGGTTATAATTGAAAAATGGTCTCATATCTCCACCTACAGACATGAAGATAATGGCAATTTTATTTCCTTTCTTCTGTGATCCTCTTCTGAAAATCAGTGCCATGTCCCCCTGAAAATAACATATGCCTCATTATCTCTGGATCTTCATAGCAAATGCTAATAAGGGAACAAAGGTGAGTTTGCATATTTTGCATTGAGACTATACCTCTCTGTAAAATTTCTTACAGCAGCTAACTACCCAGCGTTCAACCGTTTTCAATCTGGGTTTAAGTAATAATAATACTTAGTATTTATATAGTGCTTCAGAGAAGTAATTTCCAAATGGGTTGCCTGGGATTGCTTATGAGCTGCAAGAGAAATGTCTGTGAACTGGCCAGATTTTGGAGGAAATCGTCTTTGCAGGCTTTTCTCTGGAAACGCCTGTTTTTCACATGTCAAGAGATTGGGCACCAGACACAGGATTTCTTCAGTTGTTCCCCTCCCCACCCTTGTCCTGAGATAGCAGGTTTTCAGCACTGGGTTAAACTGATTGCATTTTTCAAAGCTTTTAACTGCATGGCTGCTGCTTCTTTTTGTTATTTCTTTTTAAAATTTGTACTATTATAAAATTATATGTCAAATAATTAAATTGTGATAGCTTTTCCACCTGGTTTACAATACTCCTCCACATTAGATCTATCCAAAATGAATCCATGCTCTTTTGAAATATTGACAATGGTGTGTGTGTGTTTGTGAAGTGCTGTCAAGAGGCTTTCAACTTATGGCAACCCTATGAATTAACGACCTCCAAAATGTCCTGTCATCAAAAGACCTTGCTTATGTCTTGCAAACTGAGGGCTGTGGTGCAGACTCTAATCTGGGAGAACCGGGTTTGATTCCCCACTCCTCCACATGCAGCTGCTGGCGTGACCTTGGGTCAATCACAAGTTCTCTCAGAGCTGTTCTATCAAGAGCAGTTCTTGAAAGAGCTCTCAAAGCCCCACCTACCTCACAGGGTGTCTGTTGTGGGGAGGGGAAGGGAAAGGTGATTGTAAGCCACTCTGAGACTCTGAGTGAAGGGCGGAGTATAAATCCAATCTCCTCCTCCTCCTTGTAGTTTAAGGGCTGAATCTAGACAACTTTGCTGGCAATGATGTTTCCGCTTGCTTGTTGGAGGGAGATTGTACAGACAAAGATGATTCAGTGCTAAATAGCAGGTCAACAACCCTGGAGCACCGTAACTGCTTCCTCTTGCACTCATCATCATTCCCAGGACAATTCTCCTGGACAGGAGTGCCAGAGAAGCTAAGAGATTGCCTCCTGGTACTGGGGGACACAAACATATTGTCACCTCCTTACCTTCCCTGTCTTCGAAGGGTTTTGTACATGCTTCTGCCATGATACCCCGTGTAGCCTTATTGGAGGACCCCTCCCAAATGTTGTGTTGTAAACTAGGGTTGCCAGGTCCCCCTGGCCACTGGCTGGGGATGAGGTGCAGGGTGGCCAGATCCAGGTTGGGAAAATTCTGGAGATTTGGGAATGAAACCCGGGGAGAACAGGGATCTCAGTGAGGTACAATGCCATAGAGTCCACACTCCAAAACACACACACACCCCCGCAAGGGAACTGATCTCTGCACTATGTAATTCCAGGGGATCCCCAGGTCCCACCTGGAGCCTGGCATCCCTGTCATTAAGACTGTTGCTCAAGTCTGGCAAACGGAGGGCCAGGATTTCTTTGACTGAGTCAATCCTTCTCATGTTAGGTCTTCCTCTTCCCGCTGCCTCCAGCTTTTCCTGGGATTATCGTCTTTTCCAGTGACTCATCTTCTCCCAATGTGAGAACATTATAGTAATGTTGACAACTTTACATTCAAAGAAAACCTTTTTAATTTTATCTATTAACTGCCTTTGCATAGGAGTTTTCTTTTTCTTCCATACCCTAGCTCAGTGATGGCGAACCTTTTAGAGACCAAGTGTCCAAACTGCGACCCAAAAGCCATTTATTTATCGCAAAGTGCCAACACGGCAATCTAACCTGAATACTGAGGTTTTACTTTAGAAAAAACAACTCCTACATTAACTTAAGATGATCCAAACAAAGTAAGGAAAGCAATCCCAAATGCTTTCATTTACTTAAAATTATTTGGCAGAGAATTCGACACTTTCATGATGGTCTGGGCTTGGCTGGGGCGATGGCACGCGTGCCCACAGAGAGGGCTCTGAGTGCCACCTCTGGCACCCGTGCCATAGATTTGCCACCACTGCCCTAGCTAATCCTATGCTAGCCGCCATAATAATATGTAGTCTCAGAATCCAAAATTTCTTCAGTAGCTGTCCAACATGGCTCAGCAACAAGATTCCCAAAGGAGACACAACTGTGTATGCAAGACCTCTTGATAATATGATTGTAGCCAGTGGTTACATTGCTGGTGCTTCTGTTGGCTGTGATTGCTAGTTTATGATTTGAGGGTTTTATTTGTCCTTACTGGTTGTTCAACTAGTTATTGGTATCTATTGTTATGACTGTCTATTCCTTTTTTTAAAATTAAAAACACAAACTGAACCAATTCATTCATTCTGCTTGAAACTTAGGGGGTCTTTAGATTTGAGGCAGGAGTTAGTTTCTGTGCACATGAGGTGCCCAGACCCTTGAATGGACGCCCGTCATTGAAAATAATGAAGAATACAACAAATAAAATATATTGACATGCAACCAATCTAGAAGGAAACAAGAACTTTATTTTTAATTATATGCAAAAGACATATACAAAAATACAATGTGGAATGTAGAAGATAAATAATTAAATATTGTATGAGATACTTGAACAGACAATTTACTCATGTAATGGAACCCACAATTTATGTGCTTGTGTTTGTTTGTGTTACGTTTGTTATATATATATATA
>NW_015162493.1:461984-472240 GCF_001447785.1 Gekko japonicus
TATATATATATATATAACAAACGTAACACAAACATATATAATCTTGACTCAGAAAATAATGATCCTGAAATTTCAGACCCCTCCAAAAAACCCATTTGGGTTTGAACCCTGAACCGGTACTGCCCTACCCTCAAATCAGTTGTCCTCCCTACATCTGGATCTGAAATCAAAATTATTTTTTCTCTCAGACTACGCCCCTATTTCTCTCTGTCCATGTGGGGACAAATCCCTGTGCGCAGTACTGAACTAAATGGTTCTTTGGTGTGATCCTTTCTATGTATCTTGCATGTTCTCATGGTTTTTGCCATATCTGATGCTGTATTGTTGGAGAAGGACAGAGGCACATGTCCTTACCTTTTTTTTTTAGAGAGAGAAATATATATTCTCTGGAACTGTACTACTTGTGCAGAGTTGTTCTATACTAATAATAGAGCCAGTTTGGTGTAGTGGTTAAGAGCCTGGACTCTAATCTGGGAGAACCAAGTTTCATTCCCCACTCTTCCATATGCAGCTGCAGAAGTGACCTTGGGTCAGTCACAAGTTCTTTCAGAGCTGTTCTTTCAAGAGCCATTCTCGAAAGAGCTTTCTCAGCCCCACCTACCTCACAGGGTGTCTGTTGTGGGGAGGGAAAGGAGTTTGTAAGCCGCTCTGAGACTCCAAGCGAAGGGCGGGGTACAAATCCAATCTCTTCTTCATCTTCTTCTAATAATAATTGGGTGACTAAACCAAAATGACAGCTAGATTTTCCAGCAATAAAAACCTCAGCAAACATAGAACTGAAATCTCAACTGATTTTACAAAACACAAATGGAGAGTAAATCTGTCAAGCCATTTGCGGAAGGCAAAATAACTTGCAATATGGAAGAAACGTGTGGTCCATGTTTTTATCCAACATTCTCATCCTTGGAAGGAAAGGGGACAAGGGTGCAGAAAATCCTTTTCTGCGTAACCTCCCAAAAATATTTTTGTAGGCACAAAAAAGGGATGTTGTTGAAATGGAAATGATTGCACGTTAGTACATATTAAAGGGTCAATTGATGTGACAAGCATAGAATCACCTTGAAAGTGCTTTATCTTTCGCTGGCATATTTGGCTGCAGTTCTTAATTCCCTTCTCATCTGGCCAAGCATCACTTCAGTAGGATTGTCTGGCATTTTTGAGAAGGGTCTCCCCTCCCCCCCTTTAAAATTACACTCATAGGAACCAGCCTCATTGTTAATATTCTGGATCAGTTCTGCTAGGCACAGCTCAGACTCGAGTGAAGCCAACATCATTTTAAATGGCAGGAGAAAAATCAGATATGAAAAAGTGATATTCTCTTTAATCTCTCCTGGAGAGTCTCTACTGGCAGCTCTTGAGAGGGGAACTCTGTTTTGTCAATATAATAACCATGGCGAAGGCAGTGGTGATTCATGCTTTCTCATTTTGTTTCTTATTCCTCACCCAGTCCTGATTAGAAGAAAAGATCTCCATATATGAGAACTCAGATTCTTTTGGCTGAAGATGGAGAGTAGGTTTCTTAAGGCATTGAGGGCAGATTGATAAAATGGGTTAGTAGCACACTCATTCCACCTTTTGTCTCTGGTCAACAGGTTTTGCAGGGTTTTGTATATTTTTGTATGCAAAAAAATTCTCCCCTCTTTTAGGGCCCTTTTTTGCACTGGTGAACTTTGACCTGGTTTATATGTAGACATTCATTCCATTGATTTCTGTATTGAATAGCATTTGACTTGGCTGAATGGATGAACTCTCTTTTGAAAAGCACTATGTTTGAAGGAAAGAGAAGAAGGAGAAGGAGAAGAAGAAGAAGAAGAAGAAGATTAGATTTATGCCCTGCTCTTCACTTGGAGTCTCAGAGTGGTTTACAATCTCCTTCCCTTCCCCTCCCCTCCCCACATCAGACAACCTGTGAGGTAGTCAGGGGCTGAGAGAGATCACACATCTGTAAACCCTCAGTTCTTTTATGGCTTTCTATGTTCAAGAAGTCCACATTCTTCCCTCCCATCTTATTTATACATCATGTTAAGATTTTGAATAATGAATGGTTTAAATCTTTTTTCTGGGGAAAGTGATATGTATGCAGCATTCTGGTCTTAGAAAGAAAGGCATTTTATCTGGTTTATCTCCTTAAGTTACTTATTTGAGAAACATAAGTGTGAGACTCATCCACCTAGCAGGTTAGGAAAAAAGCTACTCATAATGCTTAAATCCTGTTGTCATAATACCGGTGTCATTTTTTTCTTTCTTTCATTGCAACTGTACGATGTTTGGTGGCCGTGTTTCCAACCTGCAATTTGCACACACGCACACACAAAAATGTGTGGACCATCGTGCTTGAATCAAACTGACAAACTCCTGAAATTCTCCTCCATTCTTATTTTGTTATTCTCTCAATGCCTTTTTAAAGTGTGTGATGCAAGGCAAACCTCTCCATACCAATCTGTGCTTGAGACGGCTCAGTTCTTTATGCCGTGCCAAGTGATGGTCATCATTCACGTGGCAACCGCAGAAATGGAAGAGGTCATGTGCATCCTCCACTGTGCCCTCATTAATTCCAAGGGGCTATAGAGACTCCATGGCCCGTCGGTGCTCAATGAGAGTGGCATGAGGGAAGGAGGGAGCACATACTTCCCACTTGTGCTCCTGTAAACTCCAGTGTGTCTCTGTGGCTCATTGATGTCTGGTGGAAGAGGCACAGGCCTGTAGCCTGGATGTTGTGGCTTGTGGGACAAATGTTTTTTTTTTCCTGGTGGGGCTGAAGTTCTCGTGCAGAAAAAAAAAAGCCGGAATTCTGACGATTGTGACTCAGCTACTATGGAATCAAGCCTTTTAAAATCAAAGCATAGAGGCTTCCAAAAATCTTAGCTCCAGAGTGTGACAATAGCAGGTGCAGGAGGCGGAGGGGGAAAGAGAATAAATTTTTGGTAGATGGTAGGCATGGTTCTGGAAATATTTCTCTGGGTTTAGCAGCAGGATGGAAGTTGAAGAAAGCTTCAAGGCAGTCTCTTCTCCCTCTGAGTCTTCGCGAGCTGTCTATTTTAAATAGGTGTTCTCAACCATTTAGCCAATAGCAAGCTGCTACCAGGATAGATCTCTAAATTGCAAGCTGTCAACCACTTTAAATGACAGTTCTCAGCTGCTGCAAGTTAATCACTTCTGCCAGCCTAAGCAACAGTTCTGATATCAAGCCGGCAGGTGGGGGTGATGATGACTTCTATTGTCAAGAAAGCTGATACTTAGGCAGAAAAACTCTCTTAAAGGAGACCCATTTCTTGACACAGAGTTAGAACGGATCCTAGGAAGTCACCTGCCTACTCCATGCACACCCCACTCAGTGCAGGAATTCATCAACTACAGCACCCCACTCTGCTTAAAGGCGCACACACCTTTAACAAATATTTAACAATGATTGACAAAAACATTTACAGGAGAAAATCTTGTGGGGCTGTGCCTTTAAGAAAGGGGGTGGAGCCCCACAAAGCCCCACCACAGCTATGGGCCTGAAGAGGCATGAGTGGGAGGGGAGACCTGCCTCATTCTGCACCACTGCAAAGTGGAATGTAAGAACATAAGAACATAAGAGATGTCAATGTTGGATCAGGCCAAAGACCCATCCAGTCCAACACTCTGTGTCACACAGTGGCCAGAAATACCAGTGCCATCAGGAGGTCCACCAGTGGGGCCAGGATATTAGAAGCCCTCCCACTGTCGACCCCCCCCAAGCACCAAGATGACAGAGCATCACTTGCCCCAGAGCCCCTATCTATACCTTATGACTAATAGCCACTGATGGACCTCTGCTCCCTATCTATAAATCTAATAGTGAAGTGCCCCGTCTGTGCTGATATCTATATCTGCACTTTGGTGGCACTTGGGGGGCAGGGAGAGGTTTGTGCACACATGGGGCAGTCCCCACGTGTGCACAAAAATCCTAAATGGTGAAAAAAAATGGGGGGGGGGGGTGTTTAAATCCCCCCGAAACTCACAGAGCATCCCCTACACATGCGGGAAAGGGCAGGCGGGCGGAGAGCCAGGCGATCCGGGACGGCCATTGTGTCCCGCCCCCAGAAGCAGCAGCTCTGAGCGCCTTCCTCCCGGCCTGGCTGGTGCAATTCCTTACCTTCCGGACCTGGGGCGGGTGTGACGTGCAGCGGCTCAGCTAGCCATGGAGGCCGAGGGGCTGCTGCGCAGGCTCCCAGGCAAGTGTCTGGTGGCGAGGGGGCGGGAGAGTTGGCGGTGGCGGTTGGTATCTGCATCCGTGGCAGAAAGTAACGGGTAGGAAGAAGACTAGAGCTGCCGCTCTACCCCTTACCCCTCGGGCTTTTTCACCATCCCCCCCCACTAGAGCCGCCGTTTGCAGCTCTGCCTCCCTCCCCACCCCACCCCCGCAAGTATCGCGGGTCCACCTCTTGTGCTTATCTAATTCCCTCTTGAAGCCGTCCATGCTTGTAGCCGCCACCACTTCCTGTGGCAGTTAATTCCAAGTGTTAATCACTCTTTGGGTGAAGAAGTACTTCCTTTTATCCATTCTAACCTGACCTCTCAGCAATTTCATGGAGTGTCCACGAGTTCTTGTATTGTGAGAAAGGGAGAAAAGTACTTCTTTCTCTACCTGCTCTTTCCTATGCATAATCTTATAAACCTCAATCATGTCACCAATGTAGAGGGACTGCCCTGCCAGGTGGCATTGTCTGCCACTTTCGTACCCCAGGTAACCACTTGGGTCACTTAGATGGTAAACTGGCCTACTCGCAGTTCTAGCCATTCCATTCTGTTCCCTTCTGTCTTTCTTTATATTCCACTATCTGGAGGCACATAACTTACATGTTGTAGATACTGGCTCAAACCATCAACTGTAATAAGGAGATAGTGGGATGAGTAGCCCATTCTAGAACTAAGTCTAAGTTCAGTGGCATCTTTAAGCCAACAAACCTTTAAGGTGCCACTGGACTTGGACTTTCTTCTGCTGCTTCCAACCTACCTGGCTGCCTGGCTATCCACCTGAACCATTCTAGAACTGTGTACCGTGATTTCATTGAGTTGTAACTGCCATATCCAGTAAGCACTCTACTCTATTAACTCTGACACAGGCGAAACCGTTAATTGTGATATTACCTGAGACTTGGTCAATATAATCCAAGGTCCCTAAATAATGCGTCTCGCAACAGTGGCCTGAGAGCAAACTAGACATCACACGAAAGGTCATGCAACATAATCCTAACAGTTTTATCAATGAAAAACACTTCAAAAGCTGCAGTTTGGAGCAGAGGAATGGCAAACTGTGTTTGTGCGCATGTGCTCTGCTAGATACTTTATCATTCCAAAGCCCTATGGGCTTTCCCTATATCCTATTATGAGTTTTTTAAGCTATGTATTCACAACTCTATGTGTACTTTTGTTTTACTTATGTGAACTTCATTGCAAGGAACTCCACATTTGCCTTTAAATTATCCTTTGGGAAAAAATCCAGCGATATTTCTAGTGCTTTCCGTTACTTTTGTGTGTGTTACGTATGCATTTTTTGCTTTCATTTCCCTTTCTCTCTGGAACTATGGCACAGGCCGCATTTTGAAGAGATGCCGTGCTTTGTGAGCGAGAAGTACCTTTCAGATTTCTTTTCCTACCACCAACAAATCTGGGGTTAATTTGAGTTTGGAATTGGGTTATTTTATGCACAACTCAATGGCTGTAATTGCTGTATTTATCATCATGCAAACGCTGGAACTGCCAGAAAGGTACTGACATTTAAGAGAATACATCACTTCCCCCAAAGGGATTTTATTCTCCGGCATTACAGAACACCTGCCACACGGCGGTCATTGTCACCACAAGCTCAGCTGTGCGACATAATAACCTGTTTGCGAAGGGCAAATGAGCAGAAATTCTGGGTATTATCTGAATTTTTTTTGTACAGTGCAAGAGCTGCCCTCGACCTTTGAGAAAGCTTGCCAACAGGGGGGTAAAAAAACTATTATAAAGCATGTAGATTTTAAACCATAGTAGGACCTTAAATAATAACTTTAAAAAAATGTTAAGGAGCATTTTTTCCCGCCAAGGCATGTATTAAAGTGAACAAAAGGAATGGAGGAAAATCAAGCTTGTGGCATTGAAGGACTATTGCCCGTAAGGGGAGACGCCAAATAATCATCAACACTGTATTGTGCTGTGGTGGCAAAGCCTCCGATGCTGGTTGGCTGAGCTGATACAGAGACATGGAATTTTCACTTGCTTGGGAAGTGACATGATTTACAGTCCAACATGGCTACCTCTGGTGTTTGGGAAAGTAAAGCGCCATTGTCAGTTACTCCCCCCAGTGGACATTTTGGGAAGCTAGAGGAGGAGGAGGAGGAGGAGGAGGAGGAGGAGGAGTAAATTAACACCTAACAATGCGAGTAGACAAATGGGTACCTACCCTTAGATGGGTAGGGGGCACCCACCTCTGATGAGGACGTGTGGTGGTGGCTCGGACGGCGTGGATGGCGGCGGAGTATCGGCGGCGGCAGCAAGTGCTGGCAGAGGTGGAGCGATCCCTGGTGGCTGGAATGGAAAACATTGGGCGATGGCGGAAGCTGGAGACGCACGATGGCGTGTGACGCAGGCACGGCGGTGCCTGATGGACGGAGCCGGGGCCGGAAGCATGCACGAGCCATGTGCCTGCGCGGTCCTGCCGGTGGTCGCCGTGGAGACAGAAGAGGCCTAGAAGGACACTGAGCCAATCCAGCAGCCAAGAGATCCAGAGGACGCTGAGCCGATCCAGCCACCAGTAAAAGATCGAGCAGACGCCGAGCCGAGCCAGCAGCCAGAAGACCATCAAGGGCCCACCACCAAGGGTGCTGGTAGGCAGTCCCACCCCCAATACTAGATGTGGCCCAAGTTAGGATTACAGCTCTTAGAAAGCAACACATGTGAACTGCCCAGAGACCCCCCAGGGATTAGGGCGGTATATCAACTCTAAAGTTAAATAAAATAAATAAATAAATAAAATCGTTAAGAGTGGCAGACTCTAATCTTTGATTCCCAATTCCACCACATGAAGCCTGCTGGGTGATCTTGGGCCAGTCACAAGTCTCTCCAATCTCTCTCAGCTCTCTCTCAGACTCATCTACCTCCTAAGGTCTTGCAATGTGCTTGCGAGACCCCTTTGAGACTCCTTAACATAGAGAAAAGTGATGTATAAAAACCGACTCTTCTTCTCCCTTATGGAGTCTCAAAGCAGCTTACAATCACATTCTCTTCCACTCCCTGAAAGAGGCACCTTGTGAGGTAGATGGGGCTGTAACTGCCCCAAGGTCTCCGAGTGGGGAAACAAAACCCGGTTCTCCAGATCAGAGTCTGTCACCCTGAAAAGTACACAGACGGAGAGTGATTTCAGTAAAGCGTACTTTATTCAATCAGGAACAAGACGACTTTGGCCGGCTCGCAGGCCGGCTTATATTCCCTCAGAACCCACCACCCAAAACACACCCCCACTTCCCGATAGGTTATTTACAGTGGCCAAGAGTCCCACTGGCTTCTCAGCCAGGAACCAAGCCCTCTGATTGGGGCGGGCTAGGATCCACCTGGTCCATTGTCTCTAGGAGCGAAGCTGGAGGTTTGTCTCTGGACAAGTCTGGACGTGTCCGGACCAATGCTCCCTCTAAGCTGTGGAATCTTGTGAGCAAACATTCTACTTTGAGAGCTATTGGCATTAAAGTTGTGAGCCAGCAATTTGGCTACTGCATATATTAGTTTGCTCTGGAGTCCTCCTTCCTGAGCTAAGACAAAAATGTGTGAGCTGAAGGCTAAAAAACTGTGAGCTAGCTCACACTAACTCAGCTTAGAGGGAACAGTGGAGACTCTGGACTTGTCAGGACTTGATACACTACACACCCTTAACCACTACACCATATTGGCTAACATGAATTTTGACTCAAACCAAAACCTTGGGAAACGTCTCCACAGAACCAGACAAAATGTAGTAGAACCTCTGAGGGGAGGCAGTCTTAAGAGGTCAAACTCAAATCTTCGATTCTTTCAAAAAGTGGTTTATCCTCACAAAAAGGAAAGTTAATCAGAGCTGGTTCTGGAGCCTTTTCTGTTTACCGGGAAAAAATGTTAGCACTGAAACCCTCTTTGAATATAATTATCCTTTAAATAGTCTTATTTAGGCTGTTCAAAGCTTTGAATTTGCTTAGTTGCCCAAAGCTAATTGTCTTAAAGGTTAAAACAAAATTACTAAGGCAACTGTTTTGCTTTGAACCAGAGTGGTACTCTCCCCCCCTCCTAAGGAAGGGTGTTTTTTTCCCCCTTTACAAATGTCTAAAGGCTGCAGGAAGGAAAAAAACCCCTAGACTTGGCAAGGTCGCATAAAAACAAGATCTCAGAGTACCACTTTCCAATGAAATGCAAAAGGATACCTCATTCTTCCTGGATAACAATAGAGTCACTACTGCATTCTACCCGTAGTGAAATGACAAAGCAAATGTGAAGGTTGGCTGAGGAATTTTGAAGGCAGCAAAGATATAGTAAGATAAGAGTGGGGGGGGGGGGTTGCACATCTCTCCCTGGAACTCACCAAAACACGATCATATGGTTATAAACTGTCAGGCAGGTGACACCCTTTGCACCTCACCAGCACCGGATATCCTGGTTGGGAACCTGGAGTTGGTAAAGTCTGCCCACATTTTAGGCAAAGGTGATAAAACCTGGGCATAGAGTTGATACGGAATGTAAACGTGACATTTTCAGGTCATTTTCTGTACATTGCGCTTTCATCCTACCCTTCCTCTGAGGCTTATGGTGGTCTACATGGTGGTCCACCATTCACAAGAAGCAAAAGAATTCCTATGGGTTTTTTTTTATAATTTCCCTCATAAATTTGGTAGTAATGTGCAGTTTATAACCGTTTGGATGGATGGGTGAGTGGAAGACAGACAGAAAGACAGACAGACAGACAGACAGACAGACAGACAGACAGACAGACAGACAGACAGAACCCATGATTTGCTTCTTACACTATGAACCATGTGGTCTGTTGAAATTGCTGAGATCAGGTTCCACTTACACAGCTGGCAAAGTGAAGAAGTCGAAGGAAACACATCTTCTAAGTATCTAGAACGGGCGTCTTTGCAAAGGCTGTTTGAAATGAATTATGACTATGTGGACTCCTCCTATCAAGATACACTGATTACATGGACTTTATGTCTTATCTACAAAGGAAGAAATAATCGTATTTTATGCCTTATTATGGTTACAGTATGCACTAATGTTGTTGTTGTGACACCACCGACTTTATAATTGTTTAATATATTGTTTGGCAATTTTTGATGTTTTCTACTAGTACTAGCAGTAAAGCCCGTTGTGAAAGCAATACAACGAGATCTAGAAAGAGGCTCTGGGGCAGTGCTCTGGCTTTGGGCAAACAGTGTCAATTTGCTGTGGTGACCTCAGCAGGGTATAATGACAGAGTCCACTGTTTTCTCCAGAGGAACTGATCTCTGCTACCTGAAGAGCAGTTGTAATTGTGAGTAATCTGTAGCCCTCACCTGGAGATTGGCAACAATTGTTACCCAGGACAAAATGGCTGGTTTGGAGGGTGGAGTCTATGGCATTCTACCTGTCTGAGGTCCCACCCCTCTGCAAACCCCACCCTCTCCAGGCTCCACCCCTCAAATCCCCAGGAATTTGTCAGCATGTAGTTGGCAACCCCATCTCCTTCCCAGCTAGCCACCAACCTACCATTATCTGCCCCTTTGACTTCAGCTGACTTCTGCCCTCCCTTCTGCAGAGCAGTTGTAATACTGAGTGCTCTCCAGCCCTCACCTGGAGATTGGCAACAATGGTTCCCTATGTGAGACTGACTGGTTTGGAGGGTGGAGTCTATGGCAGTGTACCTGTCTGAGGTCCCACCCCTCCTCAAACCTCACCCTCTTCAGGCTCCATCCCTCAAGTCTCCAGGAATTTCCCATCTGGAGTTGGCAACCCTATCAGGATTGGCCCCAATGTGTTTTCTCCCAAAGGCCAAAGTAGGTGACAGGACCAAGCTTAGTTGCCTACCAACAGGCACTGAGGGGAATGTAGGGTTGCCAGCTCTAAGGAGGGAAATACCTGGAGGTTTGGGGGGTGGATTCTGTAGAGGGCCGGGCGACGGAGGCATCGGCCTTCTGTCGCCCGCCTTGCCCCCCCAATCTCGGCCCGGGCACCCGCGGCTCCCACCAGCGGCCGCCCGACTCCAGACTCCCCCGCGGCCACTCCAGCCAGGCGACGGAGGCATCGGC
>NW_015162493.1:473732-512667 GCF_001447785.1 Gekko japonicus
GGGGGGGGGGAGTTTGAGGTGTGGAATGGAGTGTAGTCCAATCAGCTTCCATATGCAAATAACCTTGGAACGCTGGGCGGGACTGCACAAAGCAGCCAGTCAACCCAGCCAGTGTCTTCTGAGTGGCAGTTTTTCCGGCCTAACACTAAAGGGGCCAAATTTAGAATGTTGTGAAATAGAACGTTGCTATTCAATTACTATAAGGGAGAGATATTTGGGACATAGGGATTTCAAGGCAAGAGACATTCAGGCGCTGTTTGCCTGTTTCCCCGGGACATAGGGATTTCAGGGCAAGAGACATTCAGGTGTTGTTTGCCTGTTTCCCTGGGACATAGGGATTTCAAGGCAAGAGACATTCAGGTGTTGTTTTCCTGTTTCCCCAAGACATAGGGATTTCAAGGCAAGAGACATTCAGGTGTTGTTTGCCTGTTTCCCCGGAACATAGGGATTTCAAGGTAAGAGACATTCAGGTGTTGTTTGCCTGTTTCCCCGGGATTCTTTTTGTAGCAGGTACTCATAGGCCACACCCCCTAATGTAGCCAATCCTCCAAGAGCTTTCAGAGCTCTTCTTACAGGAGCTACTGTAAGCTCTTGGAGGATTGGCTACATTAGGGATGTGTCGTTTAATATGCAAATGAGTACCTGCTATAAAAAGAGCCCTGCGGACATAGGGATTTCAAGGCAGGAGACATTCAGGTGTTGTTTGCCTGTTTCCCCATAGTGACCCTGGGATTTCTCGTCAGTCTCCCATCCAACTATTGGCCAGGGCCAGGCTTGCTTAGCTTCTGAGATCTCATGAGATCGTGTTAGCCTGGCCTACCCAGGTCAGGGCTCTTTTAATGTATATAAAGTTCCATAATAAATGCAGAGCAGTCATATTTGACTTGTTTGAATGAATACTGGTGAGATGATATCATAAAAAAATAAATGTAAAGGGAAAGGCAAAACGCAGGATCCATGGGTGTCCAAATAGTCTTTATGATAATTGAGAAGATACCATTAACTTTAAAATGGAAATGTATTAAAATATTCCATCAGACAAGATGGTAATTTACTGGTTTTTAATCTCCCTGGAAGAGGAGCTGCGATGGCTCAAGTGGTTAAGACGCTGAACTGCAGGCTGTGGAAGGTTGGTAGTTCAGCAGTTCGAGACCCGAGTTGCCGCATGACGGAGTGAGCTCCCGTCTCTAGTTCCAGCTCCTGCCAACTTAGCAGTTCGAAAGCGAGAAATTGCAAGTAGATAAATAGGTACCACTTCAGTGGGAAGGTAACAGCGTTCCGTGCGCCTCGGTGTTTAGTTATGCCGGCCACATGACCACGGAAACGTCTTCGGACAGCGCTGGCTCTTCGGCTTTGAAACGGAGATGAGCACCGCAACCCTAGAGTCGGATTCGACTGGCTTTCGAGCAAGGGAACCTTTACCTTTACCTTTATCTCCCTGAAACTGTGTTTTAAGTATGGTATTCAGTCATTTCACAGTTTTAAATTAACATGTACAGTGGATTAGGATGAGCTCATAATGGCAGTGGTTTCTTTCAGAGCTGTATACCAGTCAGGATTGAGTAGGACAGATGGATTTCATCCAACCCATTCAGAGATCACAGGATGAAGAACATGTAGAATATGTTGCTTTTTCAGAACAATCAATTGACACACACACACACACACAAAACTCAAGCCAAACGCCATAATACATGTTTTGGGTTTTTTTTAAAAAAAATGCAAACCATCACATTTTCTGGTTCATTTTCAAGATCTCTGATATTTACATATGACCTTTCCATTTTTATTAACAGTTTATTGGATTTTTGCATTCCAGCCAGCAGAAGAGAAAGCTAATTTACACACAGATGTGACACTTATGCATGCAGCTATAAACTTCAGTCTATTAACTTATTCCTCATATGACCTTTCCTTGCCAGCATCCAGGTGGGGCCTGGAGATCTCCCAGAATTACAACTGATCTTCAGACTACAGAGATCAGTACCCCCTGGAGAAAATGGCTGCTTTGGAGGTTGGCCTCTATGACCTTATAGCCTGCTGAGGCCCCTACCATCTTCAACCTCACCTTCCATAGGCTTTGCCCCAAATCCCCAGGAATTTCCCAACCTGGAGTTGGCAACCCTAGCTGCTGATGAGGGATGCTTGATTGCTGTTCCCTAGATCATCCTGGGATGTCTGTGTTTAAAAGTTACAACATATCTAATCGTATATACATATGTTTTTTACAGAATACAAAAGTCAAGCTTCAGAAAATGAAGATAAAGATGACGAACTCCCCCGGAGTTGAACTTTGTTTTGAGGCTTCTTTTTCAAACAAACAACCTCATGCAGCTATATATCTATACGGTGGTAAATCTTCAAAAACGAACTTTCCTTGATTCCTGGATTGATGCACAATTTTTGCAGTTGTTCTATCTTGTGTTAAAAAGTTGCCAGGTTAGGTTATAAATGCTGCTATTGAACCTGCACAATTGCTCTCCGTGGCTGGGCCTTGCCTTTCCCTAAGGTACACACCTCCAGAGCAAAGAAAGCTTTGGTAAGTGTCATTTCCAGGGGTCATTTCGTAGAAAAAGAGCTAGGGGAACTCATTAGCATAACTCATTAGCATATGCCACACCCCCTGACATCAGGGGCCAGGCGGTGGACCTGCAAGGCCAGCGGGAGTGCGAGGAAGCCCCGCCAAGGCCCTCAGTGGCCCCAGGCAGGCAGGGGTGGGGAGAGGCAGGGAGGAAGCAACTTACCCTCCCTCTTCTCCTGCCTCCTCCTGGCTGAATGAGGGCTGGAAGCGGGGCGGCCGGAAGCAGGGGGTGGGGCTTCATCATGTGCCCCGCCCCCCTGCATCTCACCCGGGGGAACTGCGTTTGCCTGTTAGGCTCCAGATCAGTTAATGGACATGGGCATAAGAACATAAGATGAGCCCTGCTGGATCAGACCAGTGGTCCATCTAGTCTAGCATCCTATCTCACACGGTGGCTAACCAGTGCCTCTGGAGGGCCAACATCAGTGCATAGAGACCAAGGCCTTCCCCTGATGTTGCCTGGCACTGGGATTCAGAGGCTGACTGCCTCTGAACGTGGAGGTTTCCCTTTAGTCACTAGTGTAGGGATCAGTGCTGCTTGAAGTCCCCTCACTTCACGGATCACGGGACAGTAGATGCATCCAACAAGGTGAATCCAGCCTCTCTTGCAGAAACCATAGCCTCTCAAAGCTCAATTTAAGAATCACCGCTATGGAAGTTAGGAAAATACTCTACACAACCAAGATGTTGTACACTTTGCCTCCATGCTAGAAAGGTAGGGTTGCCAAGTGTTTTTTTGAGCCGCAGCGGGGGACTCTCGGCTGGTGGCTGGAGTGCGCGCGCACGTCACCCGGAAGTGACGTGACAACGCTGGGCACGCTGGGGGTGGGGCCACGACCATCCGGGGGAAAACCATAGAGTTTTCCCTCGGATGACCGTGGCCCCACCTCCAGCGTGCCCGGCGTCAACGTGTCACTTCCGGGTGACGTGCACGTCAGCAGGGCTCTTTTTGTAGGAAAAGCCCAGCAGGAACTCATTAGCATAAAAGGCCACACCCAACAACAGGAACTCATTAGCATATTGGGCCACACCCCTAACAGCACAGCTCATTAGCACATTAGGCCACACCCACATGTTACCAGAAGTGTGGTTATCCAGCCACACCCACCTTTTGCTTGTTATTCTGTTTACCTTGTTTGTTGTCAAAACCCAGGGCTTTTTTGTAGCAGGAACTCCTTTGCATGTTAGGCCACACACCCCTAATGTAGCCAATCCTAATGAGTTTCTGCTGCTGGGTGTGGCCTATTATGCTAATGGGTTCCTGCTGGGCGTGGCCAACTTGGGAGCCAGCCGGAACTCCATTCCTGTGCGTTCCTGCCCAAAAATAGCCCTGCACGTCGGGGTGGAGTTCCCGCCGGGGCCCAATCCACCAGCGAGGGGGAACGGGCCTCTGGGGCGGGGGTTTCCCCGAACCCCAGGGGGACTTGGCAAGCCTATAGAAAGGAGATGGATGGGATCTAATGACTGGATTCTCACAATTTAAGGTACATCAGTCTCCAGTTCTGACATATTTATTACCTATGTTCCCCCCTCCTTGAACCCAAACAGATGATAACCAGAAACCAAGCTTGTCATTCTTTTCATCTGTTAAAATAATCATTTCTATTTTGCATGCTAATTTATCAAGCTTCCCTCTATATATACAACTATGATCTGTAATTCCATTTCATTGTCTGCACATGAAAGCTCTCACCTTGAATAAAACTTTGTTGGTCTTAAAGGTGCCATTGGACTCTAACTTTGTTCTGTTGCTTTTGACCAGCATGTCTGCCCACTTTGCTCTGAAAATATTAACAGTTCATCTTTCTTCTACAACAGGCTGTTGCTGTTCGCTTGTTTTATCAAATACACAGATACAGATTGGGTTTAGTGCTGTCATTAATGTGAATGGGGAAAGACAAGGCATCGTTTATGTGCGGCCACTTGGGAAATAGGCATGAGTCATTAAAAATTCCAGAAATGGTGTTTTTCAATAAAGCAATAACTCTGAACAAATTACAGCAATCTAAGCAGTCCTCTCTACCAATAATATTAGCATCCATCGATCCTTTGCATTTAATCTTTATTTGTCTAAATGCAAAATGACATTTATTGCACAAAAATAGCAGTAAATTGTGCACGCTTGGGTCTCCGGGTAATTAAAGCAGCCAGAAAAGATTGGCAGGGTTTTGTACAGAAAGGGTTTTTGGTGTAGTGCTGCTGAGTTTAGAGGACATCTTGATTAATAACCTTCAAAGAACAAGTCATATATATATATACACATACATACATACACACACACCTCTCTAGAATACCTGCTATATTTGGCAGAACTCTACAACTTAGGGAGAGAATGTGTTCGGCTCCTCCTCAACCCTGACATAGTATCTTTATATTTTTAAAAACAGAACTTGTACAATGTCATAATAAACAAACTGCTGAAGGCTGTTAAGAATGAACAACCAATTTCTCTCTCTCTCTCTCTTTTCTTTGTATACCATGCATGGGGGGGGGGGGGAATTCAGCATCATATACAATGGAGGTGGGTTCCAACATCTGGAATGCCAGTGAGAGGCAGGGCCACGGTCCAGTGGCAGAGCATCTGCTTTGCTTACTGAAGTTCAGGTCCAAGCACCTAAAGCTAAAAGGATCAGGGAGTAGGTGATTTGAAAGACCTCAGCCTTAAACCTTGAAGAACCAGTCGGAGTAGATGATGCTGACCTTGACAGACCATAAGGGTGCTTCATATGACCCATATGATTATTTGGAAGTTATTCTAGTGCATTGTTTAGAATGTTAGACTGGAACAACAACAAGAAGAAGAGATCAGATTTACCCGAAGGAGTCTGAGGTCCTTTCCGTACTAGACCTTAAATCCTGGTTCAACCCAGTCCCCGAACTTACATTCTACACTACACCCGAGTTCACCTCTGTAATTATTTCAGGGTATTTTTTTGTTTCCACATTACATTGAGGTTACTCCGGTTTTGCTCCATACTTGACCTGGGATAAACAGATGCTGTTACAACCAGGGATAAATGCAAGGTATTGTGTTGTGAGTTTAACTCTGATAAAACCAGGGATGAGATCCAAGTGCGGAAAGGACCTCAGAGCAGATTACAATCTCCCTTTCCTTCCCCTCCCCACAATAGACACCCTGTGAGGTAGGCGGGGCTGAGAGAGCTCTTTCAAGAACTGCCCTTGAGAGAGCAGCTCTGAAATAACTTGTAACTGACTCAAGGTCACACCAGCAGCTACATGTGGAGGAGCGAGGAATCAAACCCAGTTCTCCCAGATTAGCGTCGGCGCTCCTAACCACTACACCAAACTGGTTTTCTGAGAGTTTGAGTCCCTATTTGGCCATAAAGTTCACTGGGTGATCTTGGACTAGTTATTCTCTGTTGGCCTATCCTATCCCCAGTGATAAACCCAAGGAGGAGGAAATTGCATACGGCATTCCATCAGTTTGCTGTAGTGCCTAAGAATGCGGACTCTAATCTGGGAGAGCCAGGTTTGATTCCCCACAACTCCACATGCAGCTGCTGGTGTGACCTTGGGTCAGTCACAAGTTCTCTCGGAGCTGTTCTCTCAAGAGCAGTCCTCAAAAGAGCTCTCTCAGCTTCAGCTACCTCACATGGTGTCTGTTGTGGGGAAGGAAAGGGAATGTTAGCCACTCTGAGACTCGGAGTGAAGGGCAGGGTATAAATCCAATCTCCCCTCTCCCTCCTCCTCTTCTTCTCCTTCTTCTTCTTGAGTAGCATCAGAATTGGTCATTCTTTAAGATGCCATTTCCAGCTGCACCCTCCCCAGGTGCAGGGATATGGCTTCTCACTTGTGTGAGGTGGGCCTTGAGGTGTAAACTCTTGGTCTAAGTCTTCTCACAGCTGAGGTGGCTTACAAGCAGGGGTCGTTTGGGGCCAGAGCACACTGGAGCACCACCCCGGTGGTGGCAAGCCCGCCCCCCAGCTCCCTGCCCCCAAGCTCCTTCAGTCTAGAGTTGCGCTGCAGCAGTGGTGCAATATCTTCATTGTATTCTATGGCTCCATAGAATACAATGGAAAGATCACACAGCTTCGGCAGCGCAACTCTAGAGAGAAGGGGTTTAAACTTTAAACCCCTTCTCTCTTTGCTTCCCCCCCCAGCCCGCCTTGGCAGCCCGGCTAGGGAAGCAAAAGGTGGGGAATCTTCAAAAGCCTCCCCTTCCCCAGCCAGCCTGCCAAGGTGGGCTGGGGGAAGTGAAGAGAGAAGGGGTTTAAACTTTAAACCCCTTGTCTCTGGAGTCATGCCACATGGCAGCACGATCTCGCCATTCTATTCTATGCCCCCCTAGAATAGAATGGAGAGAGAAGGGGGTTAAACTTTAAACCCCTTCTCTCTTCACTTCCCCCAGCCCACCTTGGCAGGCTGGCTGGGGAAGCAAAAAGGGAGGGCATCTTCAAAAGCCTCCCCTTCCCCAGCTGGCCTGCCAAGGCAGGCTGAGGGGGAGCGAAGAGAGAAAGTTTAAACCTTTTCTCAGCTAGGGAAGGGAAGAGGAGGCTTTTGAAGATGCTTCCCCCCCTTTGCATCCCCTTCTGACATCACTTCCGCTGATGTCAGGGGGCGTGGCACATGCTAATGAGCTAGTATGCAAATACCTTATTAGGAATGCTAATGAGCTACTGCAGCTCTTTTTGTATGAAATGACCCCTGCTTACAAGTATGACTGGGTGGCCGCTTGTGTGGCCCTTTCGCCCTTAAGGTTCTTGGTTACTTTCTCATCTCCGTGTTAGCCAGCTGTGACCTTTTCTCAGATATCCTATGCTATCCACTGTCACTCATGTTTTGTGCAGGCCAGGCATATGGAAACCGGGTGACAGCATCAATAATCTACCCTGGGTTTTCTAAAGTCCAGTATGTTCATAATCTGCCCTGACCTCGATGGCCCAGGCTAGCCCGGTCTCAT
Organism: Gekko japonicus; assembly: GCF_001447785.1. Lineage (NCBI taxonomy): Eukaryota > Metazoa > Chordata > Lepidosauria > Squamata > Gekkonidae > Gekko > Gekko japonicus. The sequence continues at coordinate 481,235 of NW_015162493.1, forward strand.
TAGGTTTCAGAAGCTAAGCAGGGTTCTCCCTGGTTAGTAATTAGATGGGAGACCAACAAGGAAGATCAAGGCAGGCAGCAGCAAACCACCTCTGAACTTCTGTTGCCTTGAAAACCTTACCAGGTCACCATAAGTCAGCTGTGACTATGGATGCCAGCCTCCAGGTGGTGCCTGGGGATTCCCTGGAATTACAGCTCATCTCCAGACTACAGAGATCAGTCCCCCAGGAGGAAATGGATGTTTTGGAGGGCGTACCCCACTGAGGCACCTGTCCTCCCCAGGCTCCACCCCAAATCTCCAGGAGTCTCCCAACCTGAATCTGGCAACCCTACCCCACCCCCACCCCTGCCATTGGCTGGGGGGATCTGGGAGTCCCAACTTTGACTTTATAGCACTTTCCACCACCACATTCATAATTTCAGTAATGCAGGTGTTTTATTTATTTTATTGAAACATTTGTACTCCCCTTCACTTGCCAAAGAGGTTAAGGAGGCTTAGGGTTGCCAGGTCCCTACCTTTTGCCAGCGGGGGGGGGGGCTCCAGGCTCCTTTCCTGGATCTTCACGTGCATGTGCAAAGTATGCATGCCACAATGGCATCACCAGGAAGTGACATCATCATGTTAGGCATGAGACAGGGGAATGCTGTAGCGTTCGGCCAAAAACTCACCATAGCGTTTTTGGCCAACTACTAGAGCACCCCCCCCACGTGCCCACCTTGATGACATCACCTCTGGGTGACATCATTGTGCTGGGCTCATTGGAGCCATGGAGCTCTTCCAGAGTGGGGCTCCCGGCCACCCAGCTGGCTGGCAGGCGGATTGGGGGACCAAAATCAGGAAAAACCCCACCCCCATCTGGGGGATAGCAACCCTAAAGAGGCTCATAACAGCAAAACAAACAATCCCCCCCCCCAAACTCAAATAAATACAATATAAATAAAACCACTAAAGCAACAAACTGTCTTGAGGAAGTGGCTCATCTAAAGGCACACACCGGTTGCAAGTCACAGATAAGAGGCAAAGGGCTGAAAGGGCTTTAGCTCACACCTCCGGCTATGCCCGACTTCATAAAACCTGGAAGGGAAAACCAAATGCTCAGCAAAAGGGTACAAGTGGCCAAGGTGTTCTTCTGGCACTCTCTGAAGGTATCTTCAGAAATCTTATCAGCAAGAACCTCCCATGCTAGTCAGCACCAAGTGAACTAGACAGAGTAAGCCAGCCAAAAAGAGTGGGGATTATACAATAGCACTAGAGTCTCTAATGCTGTACAGAGGCAGGAAATGTTCAACAATGTGTAGGAAAAATGGCATAGAAATCAAAATCATGACTGATGTTAAGAAAAATAAAGCTAGCCAGAAAAGAAAGAAGTTCTGTTAATGAAAGAACAGTTTACCTTGTGAGGTATGTGAGGCTGAGAGAGTTCTTCAGATTAGAGTCCACCACTCTTAACCACTACACCACACTGGCGCCAATAGGATGTTCTACAATTACATCTCTATTAGTCATTTTTTTTTTTAATCCTACCCTTTCGGCAAGGCATTCAGGGTGGACTACATGACTCTTTCTTCCTATATTTGCAACGACATTGTGAGAATGTAGGCTGAGAATGAAGAACTAGCCCAGGGTCACCCAGTGAGCTTTATGCCCCAGTGGGGATTTGAACCCTGGTGTCAATGACCCTAGTCTGTGACTTCAGTCACCACCTAATGCTGGTTGTTGTGCAACGGACTCTGCAGACAGATCCTGGGTTGGGTGCAACCAGCTTTTCCAATGGTGAAAAATGGAGGAACCCCCCCCTCACCATAAGGGAATCATGTATTGGGAATCATGGGACCTGCATAGACAAAAGCCATGTAGGATGGGAGGGGAATTAGCCAAAAAGCTGGCTAGCTCCAACCCTACTGCTTGGTCTAACCCAGTATAATCTACTCTGAGAAGGAGCTCTGCCATCTGCCATCTCTTCCCCCCAGCACTGCTAACAGGTGGCATGGAAAGTGTGGGGCTTATCTCTCAACTGTGCACCCACCCCCCTCCATTGTTCATTTGGAGTTGATGGATCAGCTAAAATTATTGTATGCCTTTTTATCAGATTAGGTGTTTAAATTTAAATAAACGTCCACCTGAAACAAAAGCCTGAATGTTTAATTTAAAAAAAACAAAACACCAGGTCAAGTTATCAGATTTGTGTGTGCAATTAGAAGAAGCTAGCCATTTAGCCTTGTAGTCAGAAGTTATTTTTAGTCTAACTTGAGTATTTTGATTAATGCTAGGTTTTGTTTTTGCTCAAAAGGCGGCATCGTTTTTCAGTTAGTATGCATGCTTAAACTGTGTAGTCCATGCATGATCATGTGGGTCTCACACTTTATATTACTGCATGTGAGATTTCTCTCTCTCTCTCTCTCTCTCTCTCTCTCTGTGTGTGTGTGTGTGTGAGAGAGAGAGAGAGAGAGAGAGAGCGTTCATAACAAGAGTAAACCAGTGTAGTGGTTAAGAGTGATGGACTCTAATCTGGAGAACCAGGTTTGATTCTGCAGTCCTCCATATGCAGCTGCTGGATGACCTTGGACAAGCCACAGTTGTCTCACAGCAGTTGTCTCTCAGCCCCGCCTACCCCACCTACCTCTGTAGTGGGGAAAGGAAGGGAGGGAGATTGTAAACTGCTCTGAGACTCTGAGTGAAGGGTGGGGTATAAATCCAATCTCTTCTTCTCTCCTTCTTCTATATTGGATGTCTTTTTACAGTAATTTACATATTTGTCATTAATCCCCCCCTCCTTATGTGGAATAACCCAACTCTTCCCCCCCCCAGTTGAATCAAGGTCACATGAGAAAGCAATAAACGGTGGGCAGGTTTCAAGTATACAGGGCAGAACCAACATAAAAATGAAGATTCTCAGGCTGAATTGGCAGAGATGAGGAATGGCAGTACTCACCAGAAGGAGGAGCATAGTGACATGGTGCCATCAACTGTTTGCCTGCTTAATTTTGCTCAGACACTCACTCTGTATCACGGCTTGCCTCTCGGAGCCCCCTTTCCATGTATCAGATCATAGAAAGATAAAATGTCTGTGTTCTTCTGTTTTCCCCCTCACCTTCCCATCATTTGTACTCCTTCCCAGATACACTCTGCAGGGCTTAGACTTCTATACTAGCTTGGCTCGCAAGGAATAAGGGGGACTCCCAGCACATTAACCACTGATGAACATACAGCTGTGGCGAGAGCCTGTTTGGTGTAGTGGTTAAGTGCGCGGACTCTAATCTGGGTGAACCGGGTTTGATTCCCCACTCCTCCACTTGCACCTGGCTGGATGACCTTGGACAAGCCATAGTTCTAGCACAGCTGTTTTTGAAAAAGAGCAGTTTCTGTCAGAGCTCTCTCAGCCACACCTACCTCACAGGGTGTCTGTTGTGGGGAAGGGAAGGAGCTTCTAAGCCACTCTGAGACTCCCTTGGGTCGTGAAGGGCGGGGTGTAAATCCAATCTCCTCCTCCTCCTCCTCCTGGTGCTTCCAATCCACCATTCCACTTACCTCTAAATCTGCTTAAATTAAAATGGAACTGGGTGTCATGCCTGCCCCTGCTGATGTCATGCCTGCCTTTGCTGATGCCCCTGAACAGGCTCCTGAGGACCCTGAACAGGCTCCTGAGGACAGTACTGCAGCAAAAAGGCAAAGACTGGATCCTGTAGCTGAAAGCTATCTAAGTGGTGAGGAGGATAGAGCCTCCCAGGGAACACCTGCAAGGGATCAGTCTCTGCTGCAGCCCAGTAATTCATCATCAGACTCGCCTCCACCTGTAACCAGGCTCAGGAATGTAAGAAGACAACAGCTGAGAGAGCGAAGGCAGAATGCACGCATGCGTGCCAGAAGATCTCTTAGCCCTGATTACTGACAGGATCCTGTCCTCACTCCTGGCTAGCTAATGAGTTGATTAGCTAGCACTGTATATATGCAAGTCTGTTGCCAGCAGTCATTTGTGCTGGCAACGTTGTTTATTCAGGACCTGAATCCTTGCATCTCTGCTCCAGACCTTGTGGAATTCTTCTTGGCTTGATCCTCGGCTTTTGACCTTCGGCTTTGTTGACCCTGCGTGCATCTCTGACTCCTCTGGTATCGTTGTGATTTATGGACTTGAAACTTTGGTATGTCTGACCCTGCTTTTGGACTGTGATTTAAACCTGCTTGAACCTTGCTACCTGGTTTGCCCGGCTTGACCTCGGACTGTTCCTGGACTTTTGCTTGCTTGCATCACGCCCCATGGTCCTGCCATGACACTGGGGAGTTTATCCATTTCCGAGAATATGAAGTTATTGAAGGGATCACAAACAAACAGGCTCATTTGAGATATGATGAAGTACAAAGGACCAGGAAGCCATCCAGCTCGATGACAGAAAGAAGTCCAGGAAAGCTCCAGCTGTTTATGCACATGCTGATAGTGAGAGGCTGGCATCCAATCAAGGAACAGAAGATCAGTGGCATATCTGTTTACTTCTGTTGATGTGTAATGGCTGTTTACTGCTTCAAACAGAGGGGAGGGGAAAACCCTCACTTTTCTGTAATGATTTACAGAGTGGGGCATACAGGGGAGGTTTGGTTGTGCCTAAATGAGACGCATACAGTCGAACCTTCCTGGGAATTACTTGCATTTCTAAGTAGCTTGTATTCCCTAAACATACATCAAAGTAAGAGAATGTTGTTTGTTCCTTTCAAGTAAAATCAGCACCAAAGTTCTAATTGAGCAGAGTAACACATTGCTGGGACCCTGCTCTGGCTAAAAATTGACATCTAGGAATTTTGAAGGACTTCACAAGGAGTCCACTAAGATACACATCATTTCATGGCATTTCTTAAGTTCCCAGGAAATTTGGCCTAAAGCAACTTTGTAAGTTCCTTCTCAGGTGTGTGAGAACAGGTTTATAAGTTCTGTGGCAAGGTAAAAGAAATCGATTAAAAAATAATACAGTTTACTAAGCTGAGATGTCTGTGATCGTGTTTTTCTAAATTGCTACCGCAGTTATCTTCACATTTGGGCAACTCTGCTTGAGTAAAACACCTACAAGAATTCCAAGGGTGCTTGAAACTTATTTCATGAATATTTTTCAAGGTGGACTTACAAGAGGCTGCTGAGAGGAGGGAAGAAGGGAAAAGTGAGGGGAGGTATAGGTAGGCTGCCTGGGTTTTTTTTTAAGAAGTGGGGGAAAGGGAGAGGCTATGGGAGCTGCGGTGGCTCAAGTGGTTAAGATGCTGAACTGCAGGCTGTGGAAGGTCAGTAGTTCAGCAGTTCGAGACCCGAGTGTGCCGCATGACGGAGTGAGCTCCCGTCTCTAGTTCCAGCTCCTGCCAACCTAGCAGTTCGAAAGCAAGAAATTGCAAGTAGATAAATAGGTACCACTTCGGTGGGAAGGTAACAGCGTTCCGTGCACCTTGGTGCTTAGTCATGCCGGCCACATGACCACGGAAAATGTCTTCGGACAGCGCTGGCTCTTCAGCTTTGAAACAGAGATGAGCACCGCAACCCTAGAGTCGGACTCGACTGGCTTTCGAGCAAGGGAACTTTTACCTTTACTTTATGGGAGCTTTCAGGGAAGAAAAGAGGAAGGGAAAACTGAGATGTCCCCTGCGAGTGCCCGCGGGTCCCCCCCCTTGCCTTCCTCTAATTGCCATTGCTTTAGCTATTCTTCACCTAGGCTGCAATCACACGCACTCAATAATCCACTTTCAATGCACTTTCAATGCACTTTCCAACTGGATTTTTACTCTGTGAACTGGCAAAATCCCTTTTGAAAGTACATTGAAAAGTGGATTGAAAGTAAATCATTTAGTGTGTGTGTGATCATAACCCTATTGCGCTTTTCAGTTATTCCCTTCGACCATTCCAAATAGTTGCTGCTTCAAAACATCCTTCTTTCATATCAGGGATGAGCTGAAGTTCGCAACATGGTTTCTTTCTATACTGACTTACATTTTAATTAAGGGTTTCCATTGTCTGCTTTTTTGCAGTCTGTTTTTGTAGTTTTGCTTGTGCTGCATATTCATTATAGTGGTTTGGTATACAGCACAAGGAACTGCGGTGGCTCAAGTCGTTAAGATGCTGAACTGCAGGCCGTGGAAGGTCGGTAGTTCAGCAGTTCGAGACCCGAGTGTGCCGCATGATAGAGTGAGCTCCCGTCTCTAGTTCCAGCTCCTGCCAACGTAGCAGTTCGAAAGCAAGAAATTGCAAGTAGATAAATAGGTACCACTTCAGTGGGAAGGTAACAGCGTTCCATGTGCCTTAGCGTTTAGTCAGGCCGGCCACATGTCCATGGAAATGTCTTCAGACAACGCTGGCTCTTCGGCTTTGAAACGGAGATGAGCACCACAACCCTATAGTCGGATTTGACTGGCTTTCGAGCAAGGGAACCTTTACCTTTATACAGCACAAACCACACAGTGCATGTGGGTTTGAATCCATGAGAAGATTTCCGCATGCATTAGGATCTTTGCACAAGTATAATTGTGTGTGTGTGGGGGGGATTATGCTTGCCCGTTGTGCTTACTTAAATATAGTTTATCCTGAACCAGTTTTCCTTTTGTACAAGAAGTTGTGAGACTGATTTTTGCATGAAGATAGATTCAGGTAGTCAGCTGTGTTGGTCTGAAACAGCCGAACAAATTTAGAGTCCAGTGGCACCTTTAAGACCAACAAAAGTTTATTCAAGGTATGAGCTTTCATGTACAAAGCACACTTTTTCAATTCCACTGTATTTGAAAAAGTGTGCTTTGCACACAAAAACTCCTACCTTGAATAAACCTTTGTTGGTCTTAAAGGTGCTACTGAACTCTAAATTTGTTCAACTGATTCTTGGACAATATAAGATATAGGGAGGAAAGTGCTAGGTGTTGCACAACAGCTCACATGAGCGGAATGACGCTAAATCCATTTGTATTTCCATTTGCATATTGATGGATCCAGGAAATGGAAGCATTACTAATTTGAGGACTTCATCTAATGGTAGTTGAAAAAAAAAAATGGATACTTCGTATTGACTTTCAAGTATTTACAGAACGTTATGCTATGGTTATTGTTGAAATGTCTATGTGCATTCACAGATTGCTTCAACTACTTTGTGGACCAGTAAAAAAAGGCCTACAAAGTTTACAAAAAAAATTGTCCTGATCTCCTCAAAGGTTATGGGTATTTTGGGGGTATTTTCTCAGCCAATACAGATCAGAGTCTATTTTTGGCTATCTGACATAGCTGTTCCCAGATAATCCTGAAAAATATTTCCGATTATCCAGGAATGACAGATAGCCACAGTTAAAGGGCATTTAAAGGACTCTCCCTTTAAATGACTTTAGAGTTAGCTCTCAATGTGGAGAAGGCATTTAAAGGGACTGTGAGCCCTTTAAATGCCTTCAGAGTTCACTCACAGCTTGCAGAAGGCATTTAAAGGGACCCTTAAAATGCCTTTATTTCCCCCACCATTGGAAACAATGGAGGATGGGGCACCTTCTTTGGGGGCTCATACACTTGGACCCCCTGGTCCAATCTTTTGGAAACTTGGGAGTTCATTTGAGGAGTGACACCAGCAGCTATGCTGCAATTTTGGTGCCTCTATCTCAAAAAACAGGCCCCTGCAGCCCCCTGGATACCCCTGGTTTGATTCCCCATTATACCCTATGGGGACCACTGAGTATAATGGTCCCCATAGAGTATAATGGAGCTGTAAAAAATCAGGATTCTCAAAAAATCATGAATCCAAATATTGCATTGGTATTGAGATTCAGGAATATTGGGAAATACCTTTTGGGGGTTCCAATACACCCGAACCCGAAATATCCAGAGGGTCTTTTTTTTTTTGGCACACTCCTAAAAGCAACCCCAATTAATGTACTGGGTTTGATGCCTGATAGGGTTTTATGGGGGCTATTTTTAAAGAAGTACACAGGTGACATTATAGTTAGGGTTTAAGGTAACAAAGTCTTTTATGAGGAACCCTATATTCTGAGTTTAGTCAGAACACACTTCAAGTAGTTTTACTTGTAGTGCCATAAAATGTGAAATTGCCATGCAATTATAATTTTAATTGCAATATCATTTATGATTATGAAATTATTCTTGTGAAAATATTTTCCTTCTCACTTTATATGGAGCGTCATACTCCCCTTATTGAGCTTTGCAAACTGTATAACAAGATGACACTTTATTATAATACTTGCTAAGTACTAATAAATAAAGTTGGTAATCAGATTTCTATTTAACAAGCATTTGGTACCCTATTAAATTTAAATTAAATGCTGTTCAGTGCATATATGGTCAGAATGTTTTAAATGTTCTGATTGTTCTCAAATTTTCCCCAGAACTAATTTTCTTCCCATGCAGTACAGATAAAACTTCAGTGACATTTTATTTTATACACACACACACACACACAAAAACAGAACACTGACTGAAAGTTAACATGTTAGAGGTCAATAAAATTATACATGATGTGGATAGAGTGATACTGGAATGCAATACTCACAACTTTAATGCCCGTAGCTCACAAAATAGAATTTTTGTTCACAAGAGTCCACAGCTTAGAGGGAGCATTGCTTACAATCCCTTTCCCTTCCCCTCCCCACAACAGACACCTTCGGTCAGGTCACACGGACATTTAGTGTGGGCTTTGCTGCTGATCTCTCGCACATTAAAGTTTCCTGTTCATATTGACAAACCCGCCTCCCGCACCGAAGCGGGCTGAGTCCCGCGGTTTCCGCTCTTTTTATCCACGTTTTCTGACACCCGTTGGAACAGGTGTTTTTCCGATATCTCGCGCTTTGTATCCATGGTTTTGGTATCTGGACAGCAATCCGCCGTGACCGCGCTACCCCCTTTTTTTGTGTGTTTCCGGTTTAAGTTATGCGCATGTGCAAATAGGCACTAGCTTTTATTTTGGTCTTTTTAGTTTGTATGTACGCCCAAGCACATGTTTAACCCTGTTTTCTTTCTTGTTTTCCTTTACGTCTTTGATCACGTGTACTGACAGTTTGGTAACGCCGATGTTGTTTGTTCAAGCCGTAATTTGCCCATGCGCATGGGAAGGAAAGTGCATGCACAGGGTTTTTTTTTAAAAAAAAAAAACACCCGCACCGCCGCGGGGGCGGCACGCTATGTGATCAGTACTTCACGTGAGTAAAGCAGAAGACAGAGGGACCGTCTGACCACCTCCAAGCAATATAAAATGTCGCGGATAGAAGAACTGTGGGAAAACTAGCATGGTAAGCGGTCCGTGTGACCGTGGCCCTTGTGAGGTAGGTGGGGCTGAGAGAGCTCTTTGAGGACTTCTATTGAGAGAACAGTTCTGAGAGAACTTGTAACTGACCTGAGGTCACACCAGCAGCTGCATATGCCATTCCAGATAGGTGGGGAAAATGCGTACTGGGCAAGCTCCTCTGTCTCGACAGAGACATAATGACAAGCTGTCTGACCTCGACTCATTTTTGACTCTGAGAACAAATGAAAGTGACACACAAAGTGATCTGAGGCAGAAAAGGTACAAACCTCTGTAGCTGTTCAGATTATAATATTGGCGAATACAGGGGGGGGGACATTCTGTACTTTGAGACTGAAAGAGTTTGGTAATGTATCTCCCACTTAGAGCTAAAAACATCATTAGAGCCCAGCTTTAATCCTTTCACATCCCTATCGATTATCCCACTACTTCAAACACTTCATAAAGTTCAAATAATTGTTTGGGGCCTTTGCTATTGTCTTGTTCAGAAAATGCAATCTAACATCTGTGTTGTGCTAGTTTATGTCTTGTATTTTGGACTTTTGTATAACAACAACTGCTAATGTTCTCTGATTTGTTTTCCCATTTAAATCTATACAGTCATATGGAGGCAGCGTCAATTGGGAGGAGAAAAGAAGGCTATTGGGCTAGGGCCTCAAGTTTAGATACTTGTTATTTTATTTTTATTGCCATTTGAGAATCAGAATCAGAATATCACAGAGTCGGAAGGGGGCATACAGGCCATCTAGTCCAACCTCCTGCTTAATGCAGGATCAGCCTAAAGCATCCCTGTCAAGTGTTTGTCGAGCCACTGCTTGAAGATGCCGGTGAGTCACAATTCATTTTAAAACCCATTGTGTTGTCATTTAAATATATATATTATCGCTAGGGGCATCAAAAGCTTGCATTGGCCTAGGCCTCTGTAGACCTCTGAAGACCTGTCGATAAGTACTAATTGGGTAAATTCAGGTAATCATGCAAGCCTTAGGTTATTTAAGGCCCGGTCACACGGGCTGGAAAATGCAGGGGGGGGGAATGTGGCTGTTTGCCCCGGAGCAAAATAACGCGCAGCTGCCCGATCACATGTCCCATCGAGGTCCCAAGTACTAGTTTTTTACTCCGTATCTTCGGCACGAAGGCATGGGTTAGCCATGGGTGCACCACACTTCCCAGATGTTGCGGTGTGATCGCACCCAGAAAATCCGCCTATCATCCGTATCTTTAGCGTGGCAAATGCTCCGTGTGAACAGGGCCTAACTAAAGCACAGTTTTCTGTTAATGATGAATTCAGCTATTGTTCTTGAATCCCATGCATTCTAAACGTTACCCAAAAAGCTTTAATGCACACATACCTTGACCAAGGAGCATCCTCCCTTTAAGGGGCCAGAAGCCTGTACACGCCTGTGTTTAGGGCAGATATTAGAGGGACCATATTGCCTGATGTACCGCGGTCCAAGATTTGATCTAACACCAAAAAAGAGTGTGCAGATTCTTAGAAGTGAACTGACATATGTTTAAAGTTAAGAAGTAATTAATAAATAGAATAATAGCAAAGGGAATTAGCAAGCAGATCACAGAGTTTGAAACACATGTGCGCGCACACTTTGAATAAATGTTCTACAAATCCTAACTTCTACTAAATCCTAACCTAAGCAAATAACACTGTAATGTATCGAGACCCGACCGCGTACGAGGCTAGCGCTCCACACGGGCAGGCGAAGCGACCGATCTTCACTCCGGAGAACAATGGGCCAAGTGGATCCTAGCCACACCTATCTGAAGGCTAGGTTCCGAGTAATGTACTATGGAATGACTGGCCACTGTAAACAGCCAATCACTAGAGTGGGGTGTGTTTTGGGTGTGGGGTTCACTGGAAATATAAGCCGACCTGCGAGCCGGCTAAAGTTGTCTTGTTCTTCACCAGGGCTTTTCTTGTAGCAGGAGCTCCTTTGCATATTAGGTGACACACCCCTAATGTAGCCAATCCTCTATGAGCTTACAGAGCTCTTCTTACAGGGGCTACTGTAAGCTCTTGGAGGACTGGCTACCCTAGGGGTGTGTCGCCTAATATGCAAAGGAGTTCCTGCTACAAAAAGAGCTAAATAAAGTATGAGAGCTGAATTCACTAAGTAAGTCTCAGTATTTTTTAGAAACTGATTTAAAGAGAGTCTAAAGAGAAATGGGAAGGGTGAGGAGAAGGAGGGAGTCAGATATACTAGCCTGCCCTGGTGAGTGAAGTCCAGTAGAGTTGGTCAGAAGAAGGAGAAAGCAGTGTGGGAGAAGGTGAGATGGAGGAGCTGAGCATGACCATTGCAGATGCCTGCACTGGGGTAGCAGGGCCAATGCAGTTACACACACATCTTCCCCCAAGACATGTTTTCATCCAGAAGCTGGGAGCCAGTCGCTGGAGTCCATTATTGAGATGGGACCCAACAGTCGGAACATAAAAGCTGGGATTCTTGGGTCAAACTTTATACCCCATAAGTGTGAAGATAGAAGGAGAAATAAAATACTTGTGGGCTCCAGCTCTTATGGGGGAGGGGGAGGTTCCGCCAGCTGGATACAATCCACTCTGAAAGAACCACTCATAAAACAGATTCGGAGAATATGTGGAGTAAATTGGCCATGACTTTATTGGCTACAGCTGCAAGAAGCATTGGCACAGCATGGGTCCACCGGATCCCGTGCATCAGCTGGCTCTGCACCAGCTGATATACCCGACACCCAGCCAGCTGGCATGGGTGTTGAACCGTGGGATGGTACGTTGCCGGAGCTCACATGGATGACTGCCCCTTCTTGGTCTCCCCTGCCATCTGGTTGTGAGGGCAATCGCTGGTGGTCCATGGGCAGGCTTGCTCCCATCAGCCATCACACCAAGGCCCATATCCAAGAAAATGGCACACAGGCCAATTTTCGTAATCGGAGAGAAGGAGAAATAAAATACTTCTCAAAGCAGATTGGATTAAACTAAAAAGGTTTAAATTCTCATTGGTAGATCAGTAAGATAACAAGGAAGGGGGAATTGGGATATTAAGGAGAAGGAGGGGGGAGGATAGGGTTGCCAAGTCAGGGTTGGAAAATACCTGGAGACTTTGGGGGTGGAGCCAGGAGAGGGCAGGGTTTGGGGAGCAGAGGGGCCTCAGCATAGTACAATGCCATAGAGTCCACCCTTCATAGCAGCCATTTTCTCCAGGGGAGCTGATCTCTTGCGGCTGGGGATGAGTTGTATAAGCGGGAGATCCCCAGGCCCCACCTGGAGGCTGGCAACCCTAGAGGAGGAGGAGGAGGAGGAGGAGGAGGAGGAGGAAAAGGAGGAGGAGGAGGAGATTGGATTTATACCCTGCCCTTCATTTGGAGTCTCAAGTTGTGGTCACACATGCCAGAAAAAATGGGGGGGGGGAGTGAGGCTATTTCCTCCAGAGGAATTTGACCCACAGATGCACAATCACACCTCCTTTTGAAGTTGTGGGCACAGCCCGTCAGTGTATGATCAGATGCAACTCCGGGTGCCACACGTCCAGCATGCCAGAGCTGACTGCCACCCCCGAACTCCACTCCCAGGCCACATCATGCAGCCTGCCCAATGACGGAGCACTGGAGGACCACACTGCTACCTCCCCCGGCCTTGCAGTCCACAAACTGATGTAGGGGTAAGTCCTGGCTGCCTCAGCCTGAGGATCTACTGCAAACCCTACACATCAACTTGCACAAAGAACACAGTGTTGCAAGACCAATGAAACCAGTTTCAAAGGTAGAAGGTAAAAGGTAAAGGTTCCCTTGCTCGAAAGCCAGTCGAATCCGACTCTAGGGTTGCGGTGCTCATCTCCATTTCAAAGCCGAAGAGCCAGCGCTGTCCGAAGACGTTTCCGTGGTCATGTGGCCGGCATGACTAAACACCAAGGCGCACGGAACGCTGTGACCTTCCCACCGAAGTGGTCCCTATTTATCTACTTGCAATTTCTTGCTTTCGAACTGCTAGGTTGGCAGGAGCTGGAACTAGAGACGGGAGCTCACTCCATCATGCGGCACCCGGGTCTCAAACTGCTGAGCTACTGACCTTCCACAGCCTGCAGTTCAGCGTCTTAACCACTTGAGCCACCGCAGCTCCCAGTTTCACAGGACACAGAGCCAAAATGGAGTTGGGTCATGTGTTCCACAATGGCCAGTAACTTTTTGAAAGGGTAGATGAAGAATTTCTGCTTTTCAGAGCACACTGAGCAACATATTTGCAGTTTCAGCCTCTCTTCTGTATTCTGTTTACTCATGTAAACAAAATTGCTACTCCCTTAAAATGACAGTCTCTTGAATGTTAGTTGTAATCTTGTGAATAGATTCTATGTTCCATATTATGCACAGGAGAGGGGGGCACTTCAACTTCGACTTGCTAGCTTGTTATCGTTCTGCTCATAAACTTTTGCAAAATGATCATGAAGCACAATAAGGCATTCTTTTTTATCATCCGGAGAACACGGACGGGAACGAGACGGCTGCTTTTCTGTGTCAGTTTAAATTGTTTCTGCCATTTGGCCTTGTACGAGATCATAAAGAAAGCTTGTAACATGCATTTTATCGCCTTACAGGCATCCGACAGTCCTCCTTCTCCAGATTTTCCTCTCCCTCTCTAAAAATATAATTGTACTTTAAAACTGTTTGCATGCAGCAGATTTATGGTGGCGGTGTTGGGAACCAGAGTACAACTAAGGTACTGATTCTGGTAGTACTTGAGAATGCATCGTTTTCTGTGGGATATGGGGTAGTAGACAATAGGTAAAGGTAAAGGTTCCCTTGCTCGAAACCCAGTCGAATCCGACTCTAGGGTTGCGGTGCTCATCTCCGTTTCAAAGCCAAAGAGCCAGCGCTGTCCAAAGACATTTCCGTGGTCATGTGGCTGACATGACTAAACACCAAGGCGCACGGAATGCTGTTACCTTCCCACCAAAGTGGTACCTGTTTATCTACTTGCAGTTTCTCGCTTTCGAACTGCTAGGTTGGCAGGAGCTGGAACTAGAGACGGGAGCTCACCCTGTCTTGCGGCACCCGGGTCTTGAACCGCTGAACTACTGACCTTCCACAGCCTGCAGTTCAGCGTCTTAACCACTTGAGCCACCACAGCTCCGTAGTAAACAATATTGGTGTATAAATTAGAAACAAATGCACTCTTCACTCCCCTTTAAAACACTCCAGCACTCTTTAAGTTGCATCGGGGAACCACCTTGTGGCAGAATAGGTTTGTGGGATCCATCCCACTTTTTTTTTTTTTTATTAAGCAACAGTAGCACTTTAAAAACTAGCAAAATTTATTCCGGAATAACCTTTTGAGAATCAGACGCCCAGTAGACATCCAAGGTAGCTGCATTTATAGTTAGAGTTCAAGCAACGGGAAAGGGGGTGGTGAAGGTGGAGAGAGCTCAAAGGATACATGAAGGTGCTTTATATAGAATCAGACTGTAGTTCCATCAAAGTAAGTATTGTCTACTCAGGCTGCGGTCACACAGAGCAGTAGCCACGCTACAGAGACGGAAGATAGGTGGATTTTCCAGGCATGATCACACCACAACATCTGGGAAGCGTAGAGCTCCCGTGGCTAACCCGAGGCTTCCCGCCGAAGATGCGGCGTAAAAAACTAGTACCTCCAAGGAACTAGTTTCCAGAAACCGCGGGGCAAGGGCAGGCATCTGATAGCATTTCCGGTGGTAGTTCGTGGCATCCAACGCCCGCCCATGTCCCATCACAAAAAGGTTTTTTTTTCCAAGTCTCCACGGGTTGCGCACAAGCACCCAACGGCACATGCGCACACTTCGGTTTTTAAAAAAACCCACAACCCCATTTGCCACAGCAGCGGCACCTAGCCATTGCTGCTGTGATCGCGCCGCACTGCTTCTTTGCCGCGCCACAGGATTGTCGTGTGATCGGCACCCCCCCAAACCTTGGGACGTCGGCGGGGTGTGTGATCCGGCGGCCGCGCGTTAGTTTGCTCCGGGGCAAACAGCCACGCTTTCCCCCGGTGCGCATTTTCCGGCCCGTGTTACCGGAGCCTCAGTTTGGCAATGGTCTCAAGCAGGGGTCTTCTGCATTACATACTACATTACCTTCCACCAGGTCCTTTTTTCAGTCATAGATGCCAGGGGTCAAACCTCTGGCTTTCTGTATGCCAAGCAAGATGCTCTGCCATTGAGTCACAGTCCCTCCCCTACAAGGTGAAGCTATTATAAAATAAGAACCAATCAAAAAAGTTATAATTCTATTCAGAGTTGGCAAGAACTACTCCCTATTCTTGATAGCCATTGTAGGATCAATCAAATTGTCGAAAATACAACGTGAGTCATGTTCAAGAGGGCAATACAAAGATCATGTAAACAATATGGCTGAATGAATTAACTCTCTGAAGAGTTGATATGGCCAGGAGCTCCATGTTCACAGAAATCCCAAGGAAATGATCTGTAAGATCCAGGTTTGCTTACAAGGAGATATTAATAAGCAATCATCAAGCTTACAGAAATAGCAGGGTAAACTCCCATCCACTGGGTTTTGAATGCACACACACACAGCACAACTTAGCCAGACCTCAACATAAGATGCATAGCTAAAGCTAAGCATCTTATACCCTAAGTGCTGGCTATGAGTCATGAAATCATTACTCCAGCTGTCCCAAACACTAGATGAGCCAGGCCATCTCTCCCCTGGCATCTAGTGGTGAGAGGAAACAAATCAGGCTTCCTAGGTAAAGAGCTGCTAACAAGCATGAGAGAGAAGAATATTCTCTTGGGAGTGACCTGATGACTGTCTCCCCACAGAACTCAAGTTAATTAAAGGTCAAGCACTCGCCTGTAACAAAGATGGAGTTACAAAGGCTATACACATGCTAAGACGTTAGCACCGAGAGGAAACCAGGTCCTTATTCATTCCTGGGGAGGGTGAGGGGTGTTGGACTACTTGATTACTTACATTTATGTTATTTATCTACAATAAAATGATAGCAAATAGGGATGTGCCTAAGTAATTCCAGAACCAAGGATATACACAGAAATCACTGTCTCAGGTCATTACCAAGATTTTCCAGAATGGTATTAGGAATCTGGGATTATTAGTGAAATGAAAGTCCCCTCCCCAAGCAGTTTGTGTTGTTATTACTGATAGGCTCATATCCATATTTCCCTTCATGCATTCCCTTCCAAACTCTCTTCTTTTGTAGAACAGAGTTTGAGTCCAGAGGCACCTTTAAGACCAACCAAGTTTTATTCAAGGTATGAGATTTTGTGTGCCCGCACACTTCCTCAGATACATTAAAATTGAAAGTAACAGTTCACTGATACATCAAAAGAGGGTGAACAGTAAATTAGCATACAGCAGAATGACGATGTTTTAACAGATGCAAAAATGAAACAGTTATAACAAATCATGGCCCCGGTCACACGAGTGAGATAATCCCGGGGGGGAAGTGAGGCATTTTGCTCTGGAGCAAAATGAAGCACGGTATCATGATCCGATGTTCACCCGAGGTTCCGTGCTCAGATTGTCAGCTGCCAATCACACGGTGATTGCAAAGCATGGCAACGAAGCAGTACTGCGTTTGTGTGCGTACACGTTTGTGCGCATACCGCGGAGGCTTAAAAGAAAACTTCTGGTGGGACACGGACGGCGCTGGATGCGATGGGATACCAGCGCTTTCACGATCAGACGGATGCCTGCGCCCCGCGTTTTCTGGATAATACTACACTTTCCTAGCTACTTTTTAACTCTGTATCTTTGGCCAGACGCTACGGGTTGGAGACGGGGGCACGACGTTTGCCAGATGTTGTCGTATGAGCACACCCTTTTAATCTGCCCAGCAGTCTTGCATCTCACGTGGCAAATTCTCCATGTGACCGGGACCCATGTGTGTTTGGATTTAATTATGGGAAAACACAGTAGGGTTGCGGTCACACGTGCCAGTTGAAGTGGAGAGGAAGTAAGGCTATAACCTCCGGAGGAATTTGACATGCGGTTGCAATATCACACATCCCTTTGTAGCTGTGGGTGCAGCCCATCATTGTGTGATCAGACACCTGTGGGCGAGTCTTGTTGGTGGGGTTTTTTTTGGCCATTTGTTTCCCTTGCGCATAAACAAGGAATCACACCTCCACACTGAGGGCCCCTATGGAGTATGCAATATTGTGCATACTGCGAGGGGGGGACCAGCAACGAGCCAAGATGGCATGATCAGACCATCCCGACAGCTTGAGAGCGTGCTGGATTAATCAGACAGGGGAAAGTCCATCCATGGCCCATTGGAACCCGTTAGAGCCAAACTTTCCACGGTGTCTTTTAACTCTGCTTCTGTGTTGGAGGAGCATGGGTTGCCGATGACTGCAGAATGCTTCCCAGATGTTGCTGTCTGATAATTCCCTTTAGATCCATCAGGCATTCACACCTATGTTGGATCTAAAGGCACGTGTGATTGCAGCATAGGTATGTTGAAACAGGGGACTGATTGTGTAAAAGTATCCTTTTACTTTTGTTACACTCAATTGGCCTCCCCTCAAGCATGAAGATGATTAGGTAAGATGAATGGTTGAGCGGTATATGTCTCCTCTGTCGCCAGATCAGAGAAATAAATTCCAATGCATTGTATTACAAGCACTATTCCAATATACTATTTAAAAAGAAATGCACTAAAATACGGAGGATGTATAGCGCTTCTTGGTGAGAATACGTAAGGATTGAATGAGTTTAGCATCTGTAATAAGATAAGAAACCAATATCCCTATTGAGTCCTGGGGGGGGGGGTTGTTCTGAGTGTTATAATAACTTGTAATTCAGAAACTTCCCTTTCCATTCTGTTCCTGAAGCTCCTTTGCAATAAAACAGCTTTTGTGATTTTCCGATTGATACGACACTTTATCCTATAGACTATGTATATATTAACTCAGTAATCATTATCACAATTCTCCAGAACAGGTGACTGTTACTAGCAATGTTCCACATATGGGTTGAAGTTGAGATGCCATATGCTCAGTAACATTATTTCAAAACGAGCTTCAAAACTGCTTATAATTTACTGAAGGTTTTGGAGCAAGGGTTGAAATCCGATAAAATTGTTTATGAGCTTTTTCAACAAGCATTCAGCCAAAGGGTTCTCTCATAAAACAGATGTTGCATGAACTTGTTAATTTTAATTTCTTTATGGACTCTTTGATGTTTCACAAGTTCGGGTTCTTTCCTCATGAAGCTCTTTCCCCCAAAGTCTGCATTCTACCCAATATTAATTCCCTTCTTTATACTTCTGGCATGCTTGTCGTGTTTAGCAATCATTTTAGATTCCATTTTCACCCTTTTGCGCTCCCCCACCCAGTTGGTTGTAGTATCAGGCAGTTGAGTTGCAGAATTAGTTATTTGTTGCATAATTAGTTATTAAAGCAATTAGGGGAAAGGGCATCTGAAAATCCCAATTGCAAAGTGCTAGTCCTTTAAACCTGGCATTTCCAAGCTGCGGAAGCCACCCCTTCCCTTTTTGTAGCCTCAAGCTCTTCTCAGCCCCTAATTTACAACCTTCATTCATAGCAATCAAAGAGAGTTTTACTGAGGGCAAGGGGTTAACATTAAAGAACTTCTACATAGGCATCTTCAAAGCAGGTGGTTTTCAGTGCTTGTTCTCCTGAATGCTGATCCTGCGTATCTCAGTTAACATTCTGAGCTGGGGGGAAATGACTGGGGGGAATGGCACTCAGTTCATAATACAGCTGTGCATTATGAGCTGAGCACATTAATACTGTGGATCAGGGAGTTATTAATTTTGGCACTCCTGCTAGTTTGGGAGTGCCTGTGTATTCTCACCGGTGGTCTGTATAATGTTGTGCTCTGTCATTCCCCATGGGTTTTAGAATTCCCTACGAAGTATTGATTTATTGATATAACATGTCGACTTGGTCAGTGTCTTTTCTGGCCCCCTGCATTTGTAAATGTCGCATGATTTATTCAAGCCTCGGGGAAGACTGGTTTGCTTATGTGATCTGACCACACTCCCCAAGAGTCAACAGTGAAACAGTTATTTCGGTTGGAGATCAATGCTAAATCAAAATGAATGTAATCAAGACTTTTGGGATTGCATTTGTTTTCGCGTTTTTGAATGGAACATTAAATATTTTAAAAGTGCGTAGACACTTTTGAGAACGATTCATTGTGTCGCAGCATCTTTTGCTTGACAGCTATTAGAAGTCAGGAGACAGATCAGAAAGTTCATTCCATGGACTAACACACACAACCCTTCCCCCAATGATTTCAGGATCAGGTTTCTGTAGAATTTATTCTGCAGATTCTTCGGAAATCCATTACCTTTATGGTAGCACCACAGTCCTTAGGCTTGGTCTGTTCCCAGAGAGAAAAAAACTCTACTTCAGGACTGTGGTTAACCTGCCAGATCCACAATTCTAAATGTGATTTCACTCTACATAATGTTTGGTTATACAAGAGGTAAATTGAAAATGGCCTACAAATACACTCACCATTGTTCTCTTTCATTTTTTTGTGAGCTCAGATGTCACAGTGGATGGCATGGCTTTTATTTGGGTGGGGCTACTTTGGTAGCTGAATACAGATCTCTGTATTTGGTTCAGTATATACTGAGTGCACACCCCTAGTCACTGTTGCCTGGCTACAATGGGCTTCAGATACTCACGGAAGTCCACTTTGGTACTGATGGGGGCACAAGTGGGAAGGAAGCATGGGAAGGGCCATGGCATAATGGCAGAACATCTGCTTGGCATCCAAGAGTTCCCTGGTTCAATCCCTGGTATGTTCAGGTGAAAGGATCAGGTAGCAAATGAAGGGAAAGACCTAAGACCTTGGGGAGCTGCTGCCAGTTAGAGCAGACAATACTGAGCTTTGATAGGCTAATAGCCTGACTCAGTATAAAGCAACATCATGTGTTCATGTAACCATGACCCTACCACTCATGTCATTATCACCTGCCTCCTATTGTTGGAGCCAGGCAACAGCAGCATGAGTTGAAGGCTGGACACACCTTCTCCCATGCCCCCTCCCATTGTTTCAGGCAGCAAAGAGTTCCACTGGCCTTGGATATATATTTCATCCTTTAGATAAGAGATGATCTAGATAATAACATATTGAACATGTTCCCTTTGCAATCCATGGCCTCCCTAACGAAGATTCGATCCAGTTGAGTTTCTCATCCATGCTGTTTCCAGATAATAATAATCTCCATTATAATTTTGTTCTCTCCAGTGTGCATGAAACCTGTCAGTCTTTGTTTCACACCATTCTCTGATTCCTGTGCCACAGATTCAGCCCATCAGCAGTTTTTTAAACACTGTTTTTGCCTCAATGACATGAAAGAATCAAATGCATCCCAAACATCAGCCAGAAAAATGGGCAAACTGAAAAGGGCTTTTGCCACGTGTGAAAATAGAAGAAACAAAAAGCACATAGGCACACATCCTTAATAAAGATAGGAAAACAAGCACATATGTTAGCATCTTTGGAATGACTCTCCAGAGAGACTGAGGTTTCAGCATCCTGACTGGTCTCAAAATAGACAACAAAAGGTTACCTAAGCAAAACTAGAAAATATCTGTCCTGGGGGAAAACCATTGGTTTGTGGTCCTCAGTGGTCTTCAGAACAATATATATATATATATATTCAAAGTAAACTGTAGCAGAATGGCTTTTGTGCCTGCCAAAAATGCCTCAGGAAACAGAACATGTTCCAAGAATTAACATACTGGAGTGAAGAGGAGAGGGAGGAAACTGGCTGCTTCCATGCCACTCACAACAGCTGGAGACAACAATGGTGACAACATCCATGGCACAAAGCCAATTTCCCCATTTATAAATGAAATGAGGCATATGGAAAGCTAATGAGGGCCTATCCTTATTTGACCAGAACAGAACCATCCAAGCAATGTCCACAGACATAGAGATACAGAGGGATATTTGTAAGGTGTCAGGGAAAAAAAAAAACCTTTTGATAAACTAGAAACACATCCCCCCCCCCCAAAAAAAACGAGGCCTGTACCACTTTTATGTACCAACAAGCCATTATGCCAGTCTACCAGGAGCTCAAAAAATCTTGTTTCCCTACTTGCCTGGAATGGAAAAATCCCAGTGGTTGTCAAACTTCTGTATGATCAGAGGTCAATATTCAGCCTGATGGGCCACAAACTGGAGAAGGCCTACTACAGATGGCATTAAAGCTGCCAGTGTTTAAAAAGTTGCTTGTTCT
This sequence comes from Gekko japonicus, assembly GCF_001447785.1. Lineage (NCBI taxonomy): Eukaryota > Metazoa > Chordata > Lepidosauria > Squamata > Gekkonidae > Gekko > Gekko japonicus. Next base: position 502,703 of record NW_015162493.1, read on the forward strand.
TATTCTTCCATTGTACTTCATTCCTCTACCCATATGAACAATTGAAAATAAGAGCTACTGCAGGTTTTGAATTGCATTAGCAAATTTCCTGATCAATACAGAAATAAATAAATATAGCCATGTTCAGACTCCAGTCATCCATGATCATCCATTCTCAGGTAGGGAAAATCCAGTTCCCTTTGTTCCCCTCCCAAACAGATGATTGGCATTCAGGACTCTTTTTGTAGCAGGAACTCCTTTGCATATTAGGCGACACAACCCTAATGTAGCCAATCCTCCAAGAGCTTACAGAAGCCCCTGTTAGAAGAGCTCTGTAAGCTCTTGAAGGATTGGCTACATTAGGGGTGTGTCGCCTAATATGCAAAGGAGTTCCTGCTGCAAAAAAAGCCCTGCGGTTAATTGTTGAGGCCGGAGGGATCAGAAGTATCTGCTTGTTGGAAATTTATGGACAGTTTTGGACTGATCTGCTGACTAAAGTCAACAGAGTACTTCAGTTTGTGAGGGCTACCACCTGCAAGTTAAATACCGACTTTTCTTGGCTGATGAAATCATGTAAGATGGCACTGAAAAATCATTAATACACCTTTGGTTGAAGGTAGGGCTGCCAAATGCCCCCGAGGCAGAATTCCCCCCGGTTTCGAGCCCCGATTCCCGCTCCCGTGGAATCGGGGCCCGGGGGAAACCCCACCTCCACATCCGCATCATTTCCCCTCAAATGGTGTGGCTCCGCCCCCAGCGTCCGACGTCACTTCCGGGTGATGCGGACGCGGCATGCTACACGGGCACGCACAAAGAGGACGCCGACCGGGAGCCCCCCGCTCCCGGCCAATTTCGATTTGGCAACCCTAGTTGAAGGAGTTTTCCACAGCTGCTAAAAGATGCAGTCATTTTATCTTTAGTCCAGAAGTCCTCTTAGGATGCCATTTCTGGGTTGGGAGATGTGGGGCATGGAGCCTGAGAAGGGCAGGGTTTGGGGAAGGAAGGGACCTCAGCAGGGTAATGCTAGGAGATCTCCAGGTCTCACCTGAAGGCTGGCAACAGACTTATGTATCCAGGAATAGGCTAATCTTGAAACTCCCTTTCCTAGAAAAAGTAACTGAGTAAATGATGGCAATGTACATTCAGTTACACCAGAGTGTATAAATAGGGATGGGCACGAACCAGCTCCCAAACGAAAGTTCACAATGAATTTCGGCTGGTTTGTGGTTCACAAAGTGAAGTTTGTGGCAGGTCAACTGGCACGAACTTTCCATGAATTTTCAAGCTGTTCGTGGAAGTTCACACTGGTTCATAAACATACATTTACAGACAGACTGTCTCTGTTCAATCTAAATATTTACCGAACTTCAAAGTAGAACTCTGAAGGCATTTAGGGGGTAGAACTTGGAGGGCACGTAGAGGAGCATTGGGGGAGGTCCCCTGTGTCTTTGATGTCTCTGTTTTGCACAGGATCCATTCTATACACTCCTGAAACTCCTGAACCTGCGCCTGTCAAAATGACTGCTTTCCAATGACCTCTGAACATATCCGCAGTTGCTTTCTGTGATTAAAATAGTCACCATTGCACTGCAAAACCATTTCTCTGTTGCTCTTGTAATAGTTCTGGTTCCACAGTTAAGGATTACTAGATCGAGGAATGGCTAGAAACAACTTTAATATGAACAGCAACAGAAACCTCTTGTATAGCAACCTTATTCTAGAACTACCTAAAGTCATGTGATTGTAGGGAATTACCAATTCAGTAACATAAGGGAATCTCTCTAAATTGTATATTCTATCACTGCACCTCTTGAGTGAAATTATGGACAATTTTTTCACCATAATTGTATTTGTTTGTTGGTGTATAGGTTCTGGCCCTGACCTGGATAGCCCAGGCTTGCCCAATTTCATCAGATCTGAGAAGCTAAGCAGAGTTGGCCCTGGCTATTATTTGGATGGGAGACCTCCAAGGAATACCAGGGTCATGACACAGAGGCAGGTAATGGCAAAACACCTCTGAAGGTCTCTTGCCTTGGAAATCCTATGTCAGCTGTGACTTGACTGTACTTTCCACCACCACCACTGTAGATTATTGGTTTTTAATATGTTCCATTGCATTGATGGCTTTTATGGAATAACAACACTGGGACAATAATTAATACAAGAAACACTTTCATAACTAATATCTTTTAAACATACTTCAATGGATATCTATGGATGGAGAGCTGAATGTCTCAAGTCCAGCAAGTACTATTTTACATAATTCATAATACACAATGGCAGAACACATGTTTTGTATAATGAAAGTTCCAATCTCAGTTCCTCACATCTCCACTTTAAAGAACTTGGGTAGTAGGTTTTGAGAAAGGCCTTTCTGTGTCTGATATTTTAGAGAGCCAATCAAAATGGGCCATACACGGTGAAACAATGGTCTAATCAGCCTCATATTTTAGAACTACTGAATGTGCTTCTTAAAAATCAAAGTGAACTTAGAAATTGAAGCAATGTCAATCTTACCAACTCCGTCTGGCCATTCCCAATCAATCCATAACATAATCATTGAAATCTTCTGAGCTTCCTTTTAATGAATGCCCCCTTCTTCTAAAGCGAGGCAGCTGGTTAGGATAAGTCTTCTCAGTGGTGAAACCACATTTCTAAAATTCTCTTGTCCGCGAGGAGCACTTGAGAGTTCTTCTGTGAGACACTCCATCAGAAATTATTGTTTCTCTGACTCTGTTGTGTTTGCTTTGCCTTGAGTTTATATATATATTTTAGCACGCGTTTGAATTCCTCAGGGTTGCTTCAGTTTTCGCAGGCTGCTTTTGGCCAACTGTTTTTATTTCTCCTTTGTTTTTCAAATTTATATTTCTATTCTAACATCAGTTTACTGCTATGTGTTTAACCAATCCTGCTTTGATTTCTTTAGTAGTTTAACTTTCTTTGTTTGAGAAAGCACATTGGCTTTTCGATATACAAGAGAAAATAAACTATTCGGTACACAAAAGCAAAACATAGATTAACAATTACATGGTTGCGGAGTTTAACAATCATGGGTAACTGTAATTTTGGGATATAATTTAAAACTGGGTTATTACCAGAGTGAAGAAATCACAAGCCAATATCACAGAATCTTAGGAAGGATGGACCTGCCTGATAATTACTGTAAATCCAAGTCAACCACAATTGCATGGACTTTAAGTGCTGCTGAAATTTGTATTCAGATCAAGCCACTTTCATAAAAAGCGTACACAATTGTTTGAACTGTACACATTGGGGGGAAAATCATGGCTGTGTGTACTTCCTGTCCTCCTGATTATGAAGCAGTGGAACAATCTGAGCGCATGAGAAGGCACAAAGTTACATTTTTTAAAAAATCCTTAATTGCAAGAACTTTATCTAAACCAAAAGCCCAAAGTCTTTCATAAAACCTGAGAAAATGGCACAGGAGTAGCACGTTATTAGATCAACCCTTGCATCAATTTCTCTTTAGTGTAAGGAGTCCGTTTTTATTCTGACAGCTTGTTGTTTTAGATTCTGGCTGGAAGGGAGTGAAAAATGCAGTGATAAAAGGGGAAGTTTGGAATGATGTACAGCCGTTTCCTCAAGTTCTGCTCTGTGCTCTAATTAGGAATCCTACAATGGACTGCACTTTGAAAGGCCATATTTTATTTCATGTTTTAACATATTCTTTCTGAATTTAGAGTTGTTCCCCAGATTTTTGTGGCTTAGCTGCGAAAGGGTTGGGTTTTTTTTTTTTTTGCATCTCTAACCCTATCTTTAGTTCCAGCTCCTGCCAACCTAGCAGTTCAAAAGCAAGAAATTGCAAGTAGATAAATAGGTACTGCTTCGGTGGGAAGGTAACAGCGTTCCGTGCGCCTTGGTGTTTAGTTATGCCGGCCACATGACCACGGAAACGTCTTCGGACAGCGCTGGCTCTTCGGCTTTGAAATGGAGATGAGCACCGCAACCCTAGAGTCGGACTCGACTGGCTTTCGAGCAAGGGAACCTGATAGGCACTCACCTTCCCCAACTACTATGTGGCCCTAGTTAGGAGTATTAATAAGTCATGTAAACCGCTCAGAGCCTCCAGGATAGAGCGGTATAGAAATTGAAAGTTAAATAAATAAATAAATAAATACCTTTACTTTAACCCTTTTCTTAAAACAAACAAATTTAATGGAGAACATTTGGTATTTGTTGCACTTCTCCCTGGCTATTAATTAAACTAAGGGTATCACATAAAGGGAAATTGTTTAATGTCATTTTAAAAGCCAATTAATGAAAGCTATACTTAAAGAGTCAGGCATTGGCTGTGCTATGTTGTGGGCTTGGGAAGGATAATGGGTGAATTGGCCGAAGGAAATCACAGACTGGTATTTGGTGAAAATATGGCTACAGCTTTTATTGAATATAGCCAAAGGAGCATTGGTGCAGCATGGAGACAGATCCAACATTGGGTGACCCACCTGCCACCTGATAACCTTCCCCAGTCCCGACTGCTGGGGGATACTATTGAGGTTAACTGGTGTGGTTAGTTCAGTCACCATCAGTAAGCAGAGTGCTTAAATAAAATTACAAACACAGCAGCATCACTTTACCAGTTCACTCTGCTTACAAAGCTACACAGAGCCACATTGCAAGCTTAGAAATGAAATAGACCTCTCATTATTTGAGAAGTACACTTTGGATAGGAAAGAGCAGAGATCTGATAGAGTACTAACTTACTGGCTAATGGATGGAGTCAGATGGCGAGAGGCCCATCTGCTCTCATGGTGCCAAGAAACGATCGCATGTCCCTCTCTTGGTGTGTGCAGGTAGAGAGCTTGTCTTCAAGTGAGTGAGAGAGAAGAAGGAAGGGGGAATGGTCCCTGAGAACACAATCTGTGTTGTGTCTTGCCATTGACATGTAATGTAAAGCTTGAAACCTCAGCTGGATTGTAATCTGGAACAACACCATTGGATGAAGCATGTATGGTAACCAATGAAATGTAAGAGTCTATGCTGGAGGGAAGACAAATGATTGGGTGTTATCTCTGTAACCTGATTGGATGTTAACTATGTGAGGGCGTGGCTACCCCAGCCCGGGAGAGTTTAAAAGGAGCTATGCTCCCCTGTCGTTTTGTCGTGTGTCGTCTGATGCTGTGTGATCTTTGGACGTTCTCGTTCTCAACAAAGCCGATTCACTTGTTACTTACTTCGTTGTTGAGTTGCATACTTAACAATCTGTATTTCAATGGGGACAGTGGCAGAAGAGTAAAGACAGGAAGAAAGGCCAGTGTGCCTATCTAGCTATCTAGCCTCTTTTGTCACTCAGTCTGGAGGTCTGAGACAGGGGACATCACACCTGGAACTTCCAACAGATACAACTGTGATGTGTAAATACCAGGGATCCATATGGGTGCTGGCCATTGCATTGGCCCCCTTGCCACCCGATGGTGGAAGCCAACCAGTAGCCCCCGACCTGGGTATGTGGCTGAGTGGCTCCATACCTAAGACTCCTCAAGGGAGTCCCTAAACTGGGGGAGGCAGGCACACAGGGGCAGCCTCTTGCCCCATGGATCCATCCCAATGACCAAAACCACCTCAGCTGTGAAACAGGAAAAGCAAAGCATAATAACAACAACCCATAACACCCAAAACACAGAAAAACGGAGGTAGGGTGGGCAAGCCGATAATGCCAAGCAGAGGGCAAGCATCACAGCTCCACCCACTTTGGGCTATCCCTGCTGATGCTGCCAGCCAGCCCCCCTCAGCTGGAAACCTAGGTCTTGATTAATTCCAGGTGGATGCATTGTCTTGAGCTTCATGATCAGTTGCAATTCCGCAGTCTCTCTTTCTAATCTCCCTTTGAAATTCTTTGTAAGAGATCTGCTGCTCTTAGGACAGCACCTGAACATCCTGGAAGGTTAAAATCTCCCCCCACTGGTTTTTGAATGTTGTGGTTTCTAATGTTATTGTAGTCGTTCCTCACATTAAAGCTTTGGTATTGTTTATCCGTAGACACAGGGATTTTATAATTCCACGAAACCAATAAGAACATCAGCTAAGTATCAGTTTAAAAGGTGGGGTCTCAAACGGACTACAGCAATTGTGTTTTAAGAGGATAATAAATTATTTAAAAACATTTATATTCCAGATGAAATGCATATTTATGCATTCTTTGTATTTACTAAAATGTTTATATCCCACCATTCCTCATGGTTCCTGGTGGTTTACAATATCATGAAGGAAACCTTCCCCCCTTTTTGGTTTCTTCTGTGTTTCTTAAATCATTTCATCAAAAAGGATATATGAAGCTTTGAAACTTTTATATTGTATGCAATCTATGGTCCATTTGTGATCTGACATGTGAATGACAGGAATGGGAGCAATATAAACAGAGTCTGAATAAAGGCCGAAAATCTGAAAGTTTACCTTCCTTCGAAGATGCACTGGGCCATGAACCGAAATGTTTGTTCTTTCAGGAATAAATGACCAGTCAAGTCTTAAAAAATATAGACCAGGATTTTAGTCCAGCCTTAAGAACTTTCTATGGCAAACCACCTCTGCCTCTCATTTGCCTTGAAAGCCCCTTGTTGCCATAAGTTGGCTGTTATATGATGGCATGGTTTCCAGGTAGAAATTATCAAACTAGAGGAGGGCTGAACTGAAATTGCTCTTCCTTTGTGAGGGAATATCCCTACTTTCAGAAATTATTTACATGATGGAGAATTTAAAAAAATGATGTTCCTCAAATTGAAGTCTGAAGTGGTACCGTGCAGTCTGCCATCTCAGGAATCTTTCACCGTATTCACATAGTAGCCCGGGTCACAAAAGAGCATAAGAGAAGCCAATGTTGAATCAGGCCAATGGCCATCCAGTTCAACACTCTGTCACACAGTGGCCAAAAATGCCAGGTGCCATCAGGAGGTCCATCAGTGAGGCCAGGACACTAGAAGCCCACCCACTGTTGCCCCCCCAAGCACCAAGAATACAGAGCATCACTTGCCCCAGCCTGAGAGTTCCTATCTATACCTTGTGGCTAATAGCCACTGATGGACCTCTGCTCCATATGTTTATCCAATTTCCTCTTGAAGCCATCCATGCTTGTAGCTGCCACCACCTCCTGTGGCAGTGAATTCCAATACAAGGTCACAAGGTCCAAGTGAATGCACTTCACTGTTCTTGAATGCATTGAGTAATTCTTAGGGTTGCCACCCTCCAGATGGTAGTGTTACCAGGAGCATCCATTTTGGACTATTTTATGGACTATGCCTTGTGAATGTAAGCTTGATACAGAACGGGTTAGTGAAGAGACTTTGGAACGTAGAGTTCAACCGGGGGCCAAGTCAAGACGATGCCAGCTGCATAGGATGATCAACACCTAGCCAGCGGGGCCCCCAGAGTCGTTAAGCTCATCATGTATGCAAACGTAAGGTTGATCACAAACACAGAAACTCATTAGTCAGCCCAGACCGAGTGTCTCCACCTGACAAGCTTAACATCAGATGTCCTCCCTTGCCAGACCAACAATAGAAGTCCATTACACATAGCAACAGCCACGTCAGCGCTACTGGTGACTCGGCACGTACCTCCTGCCTCCGCCCAGACACCTCCCCTTTAGTTAATCGATAGATTGAATATTGACATCATAGCCAATCACTGACCTTTAGGGTCGGGCTACCTGATAATCCGTTTGAGCCCACCCCCTCCCCTCGCAGCCGAGACCTTAAAACATCTTGCACAGAGCCAAGAGAGCACCCTTCTTCATACCAACGACCCCTCTATGTCTGCTTAAACCTCTTTTGTCCCACTTGCTATACCAAACTCCCGATAACCGCTTTGCCTTAGTCTGCAGCTAAGGTCAATCCACTGTTCCCGGCTGGTCTGGATTCACGTGTTTTCTACCCCATTTTCCTCCCCTTCCGCCCTCCCTTCAGCTGGAAGTTTTTGGAGCTGAGCCACGCCGTAGGTAAATATACCCCACCAACGATATTCCTGCTCATGCAACCGTGCTGTAATATCTAACTTGTTTTCCTTAGTTCTTGTATGCCTGTGTGGTTTTTATTATTATTCTTGTGTGATTGAACTATATATACAGTAAAGAAAGTTTTGTTTTACTTCTGTTTCATATCTTCATTGAAATGTACTGGCATAGCCCATTCTGCGTAGACATAGACCTGAATCCCGATTATTAAACTGTTCCAATTGCCTCTCATAAAGAGCAATTCGGCTAACAGTAGCTTGAGGTCTCCTGGGATTACAACTGATCTCCAGACGACAGAGATTGGTTCACCTGGAGAAAATGGCTACTTTGGAAGATGGAGTCCATGGCATTATACCCACTGAAGTCCCTCCCTAACCCCTGCCCTCCTCAGGCTCCCCCCCAAAAAAAACCTAATCTCCAGGCATTTCCCAACCCAGAACTGGCAGCCCTAGTAGTTTTCATGTTAGAGTTAACACATGTACATCTGAACATGTGAAACAAGCCCCACTTTTATCCAAGGACTGGTCCCTGGTTGCATTGGTAAAATGAACACATGTTAGTTCTTACAGATAAATGCACCTACGGGCAGGAGATATATGTGTTCAGTATAATATGTGAGCAAGGCTACTGTTCTAGCCTTTGGAGATGGCAGGGCCCATCTGAACTATTTTGCTGGTTTTGTCACTTTACTTAAATATTCTAGGGAGTACTTCCTCTGAGGAAGATGGTGAATATAATATCCATGTGATTTTTTACCATTTGCCATTGTTTGTATATGCCATTGTTTTAACCATTTACCATTGTTTGCATATGAATCCTGTTATGCTCCTCCCTCCCAGACCTTGTCTTCCTTCTGAAAATTTACAAGGGTCTTAAGCAAGAGACTCGTCATGAATGTCAAAAGTCCACCCAGAATTTGTCAAATTACATTCAGTCTGCAGAAGAAGATAGCTCTTGTTCTGTGACAAATTTGATGACTTACAAACCAAATTTCGTCAAATTGAGAAGCTCAGTTCCTATCATCTATCAAAGTTCCCGACACACCTAATCCTTGCTCTTGACACAGTTAACAGCCCTGTCAGCTTTCTCTAGAGGCACCACTGATCGTATGGGTGGAATTATATCTTCGCAGGCTGAGATCAGACGTGCTGTTTGAGCCTGTGTTGTTGCTATTCTCTTCCAGTTTGGTGTAGTGGTTAAGTGTGTGGACTCTAATCTGGGAGAACCGGGTTTGATTCCCCACTCCTCCACTTGCAGCTGCTGGATGACCTTGGGCAAGCCATAATTCTGACAAGAGCTGTTCTTGAAAAAGAGCAGTTCCTGTCAAGAGCTCTCTCAGCCCCACCGACCTCACAGGGTGTCTATTGTGGGAAGGGAAGGGAGTTTGTAAGCCGCTCTGAGACACCTTTGGGTAGTGAAGGGCAGGATATAAATCCAATCTCCTCCTCCTCCTCCTCCTCCTCCTCCTCCTCTTCTTCTTCTTCTTCTTCTTCTTCTTCTTCTAAAATGCATGACCAGACAGCAACATCTGTCTCCTGTTCCCCAGTAATCAGCACCCCATTCTCTCCAGTCTTTGAATCGGAGTAATTTGACACAGGGAAAAGTATGGTCCTGCCTGGTGTCAGTGGTCTCACCCCGCATCTTCGGAAGTCTGATCAACCCATTGCACTCTCAAGCTGTATGAGAAGACTGAACATTCCCTTCACACTGCCCTACATATCCAAGCGGCCACACCCAGAAATCCTATTGGCCACCAGCCATCATCATCCTTCCAGAAGTTTGAAGCATTGCTTCCAATACATGCTTATGCACATGCACAGCTGCCCAACCACCCCACTCCATGGCTGGCACATCTGATTGATCAGCCACAGGGTGAGTACATGGTGAAGTGGGTTAAGGGTAAGATGTCTGATCAAAATGCTCCATTAAAAAAAAAAAACCCGCCAAACAAACCTTGATTAATTAGAGGCGGGGCCAGACCACAGACAGCCAGTTTGGTGTAGTGGTTAAGTGCGCAGAC
>NW_015162493.1:512964-519375 GCF_001447785.1 Gekko japonicus
TCTCTCTCTCTCTCTCTCTCTCTCTCTCTCCCCCCCCCAAACCTGTCATCTGACCACAGCCTTAGACAACTTATTTGCTGCTTATGTTTATTAGATAATGGTCCCGGTCACACTGGCCAGAGAACACGGGGGGGGGGGAGGCGTGGCTTTTCGCTCTGCCACACTTGTGACCCGGCCGAACGTGATCAGATGCGTTGGCAGGGGATTGGGGGTAGCATTTTGTCGGCACACATTTCCGGCGCGCTTCATGCGGCGCTGAAGTGGTCAGACAGAGGACGTCCATTTGTGGCCCGTCGCAAGCGGATAATACTGGTGTTTCTGCAGTAGCTTTGAACTATGGACCTTCAGCGAAATGCGATGGCTTGCCAATGCGTGTTGCCAGATGTGCTGGTGTGATCACGCCCGTTAAATCCACCCGGCATCCGTGAGTATCCCGCGGCAACTTCTGTGTATGATTGGAGCCCAAATTATGTTGAAATCTTCTTTTTCATTAAAAGCAACCTTGTATGCCTTAATTTCCTCATTTAGAGAGAAAGTATCATGTATACAAGCCTGCTCTTCATAATGGTAAAGAATGACAGGATGAAATCTCACTTGAATTAGTCGGAGAACTTCCTTCCTGCTGGCACTGCAGACATTTAATCATTACTTTCCTGTTCTGGGCAGCTGCATACTAACCTCAGAGATGTCACCTGCTTCTGGTCTGTCAGCCGCAGAACTTTGTGTTAAGGCAGGGGATACTTCTCATGCAGCTTTACAAAGAAGAGATGCCACTAGCTGGGACAACATTCCTAATTAGATGTTGAAATACTATGGCAACTATCTGTCATCGGCCATTCTTCACCTCTTTACTCGTTTCCTTCTAACAGAGTTGTGTTAGATTGATCTAGGAAATGACAAATGTTATTCCCATTCTATCAAAGGATGAACTTAGCTCTCTGAAGGCTGGCTGTCCAATTTCAAGTTCAAATGCAATTGCCAAAGTCAGAAATTGCTCAGATGGACAGTGTAAACTTACTCCAAAGGGGAGCCAAAGGGGAGCATACAGCTGCAATTGTGTGTGTATATATATATATGATTGTGTGTGTGTGTGTCTTCAAGTGAGCCCTCACAAACTAGTTGCTGTTTTCCCCCTCAAGGCATGAATGAGTGGGGCCTCACTTAGTTGTAATTCATAAGAACATAAGAACATAAGAGACGCCAATGTTGGATCAGGCCAAAGGCCCATCCAGTCCAACACTCTGTGTCACACAGTGGCCAGAAATACCAGTGCCATCAGGAGGTCCAGCAGTGGGGCCAGGACATTAGAAGCCCTCCCACTGTTGACCCCCCCCAAGCACCAAGAAGACAGAGCATCACTTGCCCCAGAGCCCCTAGCTATACCTTGTGGCTAATAGCCACTGATGGACCTCTGCTCCATATGCTTATCTAATTCCCTTTTGAAGCCGTCCATGCTTGTAGCACCCACCACTTCCTGTGGCAGTGAATTCCATGTGTTAATCACTCTTTGGGTGAAGAAGTACTTCCTTTTATCCGTTCTAACCCGACCGCTCTGCAGTTTCATGGAGTGCCCACGAGTTCTTGTATTGTGAGAAAGGGAGAAAAGTACCTCTTTCTTTACCTGCTCTTTCCCATGCATAATCTTATAAACCTCGATCATGTCACCCCTCAGTCGTCTTTTCTCCAAGCTAAAGAGCCCTAAGCGCTTTAACCTTTCCTCATAGGGAAAGTGTTCCAACCCTTTTATCATTCGAGTTGCCCTTTTCTGCACTTTTTCCAAAGCTATAATATCCTTTTTAAGGTGTGGTGCCCAGAACTGCACACAGTATTCCAAATGAGGTCTCACCATTGATTTATATAGGGGCATTATTATATTGGCTGATCTGTTTTCAATACCCTTCCTAATAATCCCCAGCATAGCATTGGCCTTCTTTATTGCAGTCACACACTGTCTCGACATTTTCAGTGAGTTATCCACTACAACTCCAAGATCTCTCTCTTGCTCAGTCTCTGCCAGTTCAGACCCCATCAATGTGTATTTATATTTAGGATTTTTGGCTCCAATGTGCATCACCTTGCACTTGGCCACATTGAACCCCATTTGCCATGTTGACGCCCACTCGCCCATCCTTGACAGATCCCCTTGGAGTGCCTCACAATCCTCACTGGTTTTCACCACCCTGAACAACTTTGTATCATCCGCAAATTTAGCCACTTCACTGCTTACTCCCATCTCCAAATCATTAATGAACAATCATTAATGAACATTCAATGTGTGTTGGTTAATTAGTCAATGTGTGATTACCGGTGTGTGTGTCTTTCCCACTGGAAGTAATAAAGAAGCCTATTGTTATGGTTTCCAGCTCTGGGTAGGAAAATACCTGGAGATTTGGGGGTGGAGCCAGAGGAGGGCGGGGTTTGGGGAGGGGAAGGACTTCAAGGGAATATAAATGTCATATAGTCTGTCAAATTGGCCATTTTCTCCAGGTGGACTGATCTGTATTGCCTGGAGATAAATTATAATCCCTGGAGATCTCCAGCCACCACCTGGAGTTTGTAGACACAACAGAGAGATCGTGGGAAGGATGCAAACAATGATGAAAACAACCGTGATGTTGTATTATGAACATATATTTAGACTGCTGTTTTGCAGTGAGTACTGTTTCTTCAACAAGTAATAAAGATGCACGCATACACACAACGGAAATCGCATATACTCCTGTTTCACATAACAGCTTTTTCTCGGTGTGCTGCGTAAATAACATTAATTTACACATCACTGAAATGAGAGGAAAAAACAATTACAATCCAAGGACCATCTTATGTTGTCACTGATGCACGCATGCAAACTCCATAATGCCTACCGCAAAGTTAAAAATACTTACACAATTCTAAACTGTGAATTAACACTCAAACATTCTTCCCACTCCAATGAAACAAAATCTTTCCATGCTCATAATATCCTAACTACTCCCTTTACATAAAAAACCACTATCTTAATTACTAACAGGTGGCAAAACAGAGATCACACGTTTAAAGAGAAAGGTTATGCTGGCAGAGTTTAGCAACCCTACCTATTGTTGTAGCTGCCAGTCTCTCCTGTGTGCTGACGATCTGGATAGGTGAGCTTACTCCTACACACTGGATCCGAGAGGTTACTACAGAGGTGAATTGCATATCACTTAGAGCTTTCATACCACATAAATGTCCTCTGAATTAAAAACCCAGGGTTTCTTCATCTGGTAAAATACCCAAGAAACATCAGTGGAAGTGGAAGTTTTAGAAAGAGTAACAAAATTTCTCAGGAGTGGTTTCCTTACTGCTCTGTATTTTCTGTAGATTTTTACTTAAGTTCTAGGTGTTCTTCCTCAGGTGATGTGTTTGAGCAATGTTGGCCCCGGTCACACGGAGAATTTGCAGTGCAAAAGGCACAAATGTCGGGCAGATTTTCAGGGCATGATCATACCGCAACATCTGGGAAGAATAGCGCATCTGTGGCCAACCCGTGGCGTCCCGCCAAAGATGCGGAGTTAAAAAGGACCAAGGAAAGAACACTAGTATCCGGAAAATGTGCGGCACAGGCGGGTGTCTGATTGCAGGAGCGCTAGTATCCCGTGGCATCTGGTGCCCATCTATGTCCTGTCGCAAACTGAATGTTTTTCGTAAGCGCATGCGCACAAACATGAAACTGAAAGCAGTGCTGCTCCATGGAACTGCACATGTGCACAAACACGAAACACTTGTGTGATGGCGCCGCGCTGCTTCTTTGCCATGCTGCAGCATCGCTGTGTGATCGCCAGCTAATAGCCTAAGCACAGAGACTTGGGGGACCATGTGATCGGGCTACCACGCTTTATTTTGCTCCGGGGTGAACAGCCACGCCTCCCCCCCCCCGTGTTATCTGGCCCGTGTGACCAGGGCCATTGAGAGATACTGAAAGAGTTTACGTCATGCCCAAATTAGACAAGACTTTGCAGACCTCCCTTCTCATTAAACTTCAATGAATAATATTGGGGGGGGGGATAGAAACTGGTTTTGATTTGGACCATAGTTATGAATAAACGGGGTTAACTTCTCCCCTACTTCTTTTCTGCAGTACAAATAGGTCCCAAAGTGGCAGTGTCTGCTTCGATTTGTTTTCTTTTACATATAGAAACAGGGGACCTGTTCACATTAGGAAAGGAGTGAGTGTAGGCAGGGTTAACCACTTCCTGCCTCATTCACTGCTAGTCTTGCTCCAGGTTCCTCCACTTGACTCCTGTTTAGAGAAATTTAATGGAATGAAAGATGCCAGTCCTAGATCTCCAACACTGTATCTAGTTTGGAACTTAGACTGTGTGTGTAAAATGCCATCAAGTTACAACTGACTTATGGCAACCCCAGCAAGGGGCTTTCAAGGCAAGTGAGAAGCAGAGGTGGTTTGCCATTGCCTTCCCCTGTAGAGACTTCCTTGGTGGTTTCCCTTCCAAATACCAACCCTGTTTAGCTTCTGAGATATGAAGATGCCACATTCCCTGTACCTTAAGTTGGCAAAGTGTTACTTTTTTAAAAAAATAGACATATTTAAGTAAAGACTAAGAACTTCAGAAAGTGTTTTGAGAAAGGTAAATTGTGAATGATAAGAACATTTTTTAACCATAAATTCCTGTACAAGCAATGCAAAGAGCAAACTGTTTTGCTCAATCTTACTACATTCCTTTTCTTACTACAACCAGCATTTAATGAGACTTTTGTCTATGTAGGTTCTATGACCTCCCACAACGGATTTTGGGCGGGTCAAAACAACTTCCTCCCATTTTCCTCCATCCCATTTTCACCAGTGGAAAAACTGGCTGGCTCCATCCCCCAAAATGTGTACATTTCTCAAACAAACAAAAAAATAACAGAACATCATATCAAAACAGGAAATGTATCATTGTCACAACTGACAGTATGTTGGCACACCTTAACACCTTACCATCTAGAATCTTGCAGGAGAGAGATCTTAAGAAACCATACTCTGATAGATTATGACTGCAGTCACACACACTAAACAATTCATTTTCAATCCACTTTCTGTGCACTTTCCAACTGATTTTTACTGTGAGAGCTGGCACAATCCAGTTGGAAAGTGGATTGAAAGTGGATTATTCCGTGTGTGTCACCGCAGCCTATGTAATGGTGGTGCAGGTAGTGTAGACATCTTGTATCATGTGGCCTTTGAATGCACTTCCTTTTCTGAGCCTAGAAACCTTTTCGTTCTTCCTTTTCTCCCAGCTATAGATTTTATGGAGACATTACCTCTCCTATTAGAATAGTGGACCTATCACTCTTTCAGCTGTGAAATTTTATGTGTTTGTGATAGATTTTCAAAACCGTTCAAATGTGTTCTAGGTCTTTATAGTTTAACTAGCAGTAAAGCCTGTTGTGAAAACAATACAACGGGATCTAGAAAGAGGCTCTGGGGGAGTGCTCTGGCTTTGGGCAAACAGTGTCAATTTGTTGTGGTGACCTCAGCAGGGTATAATGACAGAGTCCACTGTTTTCTCCAGAGGAACTGATCTCTGCTACCTGAAGAGCAGTTGTAATTGTGAGTGATCTGTAGCCCTCACCTGGAGATTGGCAGCAATTGTTACCCAGGACAAAATGGCTGGTTTGGAGGGTGGAGTTGGCAACCCCATCTCCTTCCCAGCTAACCATCAACCTGCCATTATCTGCCCCTTTGACTTCAGCTGACTTCTGCCCTCCCTTCTGCAGAGCAGTTGTAATTCTGAGTGGTCTCCAGCCCTCACCTGGAGATTGGCAACAATGGTTCCCTATGTGGGACTGATTGGTGGGTGGAGTATGGCATTGTACCTGTCTGAGGTCCCACCCCTCCTCAAACCTCCCCCTCTTCAGGCTCCATCCCTCAAACCTCCAGGAATTTCCCATCTGGAGTTGGCAACCCTATCAGGACTGGCCCCAATGTGTTATTTCCCAAAGGCCAAAGTAGGGGACAGGACCAAGCTTAGCTGCCTACCAACAGGCACTGAGGGGAAAGTAGGGTTGCCAGCTCTAAGGAGAGAAATACCTGGAGATTTGGGGGGTGGATTCTGTAGAGGGCAGCATTGGGCGGGGGGGCGGAAGGACTCAGCAGGTATAATGTCATAGGGTCTACCCTCCAAAGCAGCCATTTTCTCCAGGGGAACTGATCTCTGTCATCTGGAGATCAATTGTAACAGCGGGAGATCTCCAGGTCCCACCTGGAGATTGGCAACCCTAGGGGAAAATCAGCTGCACAGCAGGGGGTTGAAAAGAATGGTTTGATGGCTGCTGAGCCAAGATTGGCAGCAATAGTTCCCCAGAAGCAAATGGCTGGTTTGGAGGGTGGAGTCTATGGCACTGTACCTGTCTGAGGTCCCCCTCTCCGGGCTCCTCTCCTCAAATCTCCAG
>NW_015162493.1:520068-570274 GCF_001447785.1 Gekko japonicus
TATGATCCGCACAACTACCCTATGAGGTATGTTATGGTTGAAAGTGTGTGAATGGTCCATAATTCCCCAGGCTGCTTTTAAAACATGAACCTGGGACCTGCACACCATCCTCTGAAGCGCTCTCTGTGGCAGTAATGGGGTGACTGCTGGCACCTTTTCCTATCATTTTTTGCCTTGTGGTATTCTGCTTGTGGTGTGATCTGTCTTCTTTGTGGTGTGGCGTGATTGTGTTATTGGGTTTGTTTCTTATAAAGGGGAAGTGATGTGCTGTGAGTGAGGACATATGTTACCTCAGAATACAGTAGTTCCCATATGCAACTGAAAATTCCTACTGCCTTGCAGGGGGGGGAGTTTGAGGTGTGGAATGGAGTGAAGTCCAATCAGCTTCCATATGCAAAAGACCTTGAAATGCTGGGCGGGACTGCACAAAGCAGCCAGTCAACCCAGCCAGCGTCTTCTGACTGACAGTTCTTCCGGCCAAACACTAAAGGGGCCAAATTTAGAATGTTCAATATAGAACGTTGCTATTCAATTATAATAAGGGAGAGATAATCCACTTAGAATGAATAAATTAAGAAGCAGTATGAGGTAGATATGGAGCTGCGGTGGCTCAAGTGGTTAAGACGCTGAACTGCAGGCTGTGGAAGGTCAGTAGTTCAGCAGTTCGAGACCCAGGGTGCCGCATGACGGAGTGAGCTCCCGTCTCTAGTTCCAGCTCCTGCCAACCTAGCAGTTCGAAAGCAAGAAATTGCAAGTAAATAAATAGGTACCGCTTCGGTGGGAAGGTAACAGTTTTCCTTGCGCCTTGGTGTTTAGTCATGCCGGCCACATGACCACGGAAATGTCTTCGGACAGCGCTGGCTCTTCGGCTTTGAAACGGAGATGAGCACTGCAACCCTAGAGTCGGATTCGACTGGCTTTCGAGCAAGGGAACCTTTACCTTTACCTTTGAGGTAGATAGATATTTGGCATTGTTGTCTTTGTCTACGCATTTTCATGTTGTGTCAGACTTTCCAAATCATGAAGGGAAAAATAGACAATGGCTTCTTGGAGTCATTTTTGGTTGACAAGGGCATGCATTGTGCTTCCTGGATTCACTGCGAACATACTCTTCAAGAGAGTATATGATGGGGATGAATGCACAAGGCGTTTTCATCTCTGGAGATTGCATTTTCTGTATTGTTTTCCCACTGAAGCCTGTTGTGCTGCTTCTGTAGAACACATGAACCCCATGTGTGAAAAAGTATATTTTCTACTGGATTTTTTTTTCTGGGTTGCCATGCTGTTGGGTGCCATTTATTTCCTTCTACTCTTTAACCATAAAGGACAGGAGGCATTGCCCTCAGTCTTTTTTGGCTTCAGATACCAAATCTCTTTGACGAGGAGGGTATCTTCCTCTTGGGCAGTGATTGGCAACCAGCCATGTTGACTGAGGGGAACCTCCACATTCAGAGGCACTAAGGCCCCTGCCACACGGCAGGGAAAACACCGGTGAAAGTGTGGCTAATTAGAGCCGCACCAAAATAGAGACACTGCGGGCGGGATCCCACGGATCCCATGAGCCGTGCGCCGTTGCTCCCAGGCACGATCAGATGCCGGGGAGGAAGAGACGAGTAGGAGGCTGCCGAACCGCCGATCCCACGGCCGCACTTGCCACGGCCCTTTTGATTGAACCACCCGGTTAGGTGGTTCTTTTTTGGTGCGCTTTTTCGGCGGAAGGGACGGATGGGGGACGGGTGCAGCACGATTCCCAGATGTTGCTGTGGGATCGTGCCCGTTTGCTGCGGCCCCGATCCGTCCCTCTCCCGGCCCAAAACCCCTCATGTGAACAGGGCCTAAGAACCAGGTGGCAACATCAGGGGAAGGCCTCTGGCCTCTATGCCCTGTTGTGGACTGTCTAGAGCATTGGTTCTCAACCGTCCTAATGCCGCGAACCTTTAATACAGTTACTCATGTTGTGGTGACCCCCAGCCATAAAATTATTTTTGTTGCTACTTCATAACTGTAATTTTGCTACTGTTATGAATCGTAATTTGTGTTTTCCGATGGTCTTAGGCAACCCCTGTGAAAGGGTCGTTCGACCCCCAAAGGGGTCGTGACCCACAGGTTGAGAACCGCTGGTCTAGAGGAACCGCTGGTCTAGAGGTCAGCCACGGTGTGAGATGGGATGCTGGACTAGATAGATCATTGTCTGGTCCAGCAGGGCTCTTCTTATGTTCTTATGCCCAACTTGGCTCCTGGCACAAGAAGGCTTAGGTGTTATAAGGTTTGGTCTGAAGGTTTGGAGTGCTTTAGGCTTGGACACACAACCCATCCTTGCCACTAGGAGACAGGAAGATGGTGCCTGCCTTCCCTCTCACACACCACAATGGAAGCCACCACCAATTGCCCCTGAATTCACTCAGTCAAGTAAGCAGGTAGAGATCTGGGCCTGCCGTACCCTGTCTACCTCACTCTACTCAGTATAGGGAAAGGGAAGGAAGTAGGAAGCAAGCTCCCCTCTGGCTGCCCACCAGAGCTGGACACCTCCTGGGGTTCCCAGTGTCACAGGCAGCCAGGAAGAGAGCAGGGGGGCTACTTAGTGCCCCTCCACTGCTGGAGCCCCTATATGTTATCACTTTCACCACTTCCATCAAAGAAGGTGAGGGTGCTTTAGCTAGGGTTGCCAGACACAGCCTTGCAACTACAGGGATACCAGTGGGACATGGACATAGGGGTGGTGTTGGCATGGTATCACTTCATGAAAAAACCTAGAAGTAACATCACATGTATCTAGGAATTGCATTGTCATAGATTTTCCTGCAGTTCCCAGAAGGACAGACATCTCTTCTTCTTTTTCTTCTTTTTCCTAGAATTGAACACACACACACACACACACACACACACACACATAACCCAGAGTCACCTTCCCGAAATAGTTTCTCAGGCTTGTTTCTTAACCAGCGTTCTTTTTGTTTGTTCCAGTTCCATCTTGGTCCCCTTTTCTGGCCAGGCTGTACAGTACATATGATTTGGGGGGGGTGATCTTAAATGAGGGGTGTCCTCCACAAACTGTCCTTCTGTAGGAGGGGTCTGGGTTCTAACAGACCAGCCATGGTCATGGACTCAGCCAGGGTGGATAAGCCCTCCAAAAGCCAACCAGAGGGCACAAAAGCCACAAGTGTTGAGGAAAGGTATGAAGATGCACTGCTTTCTTGCAGGTTCACAAGGCACTGCCACCAATCAGCTGGCCCATTCCTGGGTGAGAGGCAGGGGGAAGAGGCGGGGAGCATGCCTCTCTGCAGGGAGAAGATGGCTGCAGTGAGTGCAAGGGTGTAAGCAGCTGCCAGTATCTCCACAGGGAGAGAGCTGGGGGAGTAGGGAGTGGCTGCTGGAGCTGATCCCCCGCTCACCTGGGGGGCAGAACTTGAAGTGCAAGTAGAACACTGGCCCTTAAGAATGGAGTTGGTGAACGTTCTTTAGATATGTGCCCCCCCCCCCCCCCCCCCAGGCCATGAAGGGTTTTAAAGGTTGTAACCAGCTAGGTTATGGGCCTCCTGGATAGACATGTGTCCTATATGCATGCACAGAATATATATTTTTTAAAATAATTTAATAATAGATTGTAAGCAAGATGAAGGCCAAAACCCAGCTCTGGTCTCTTAGGTTGTAACCAGCTAGGTTATGGGCCTCCTGGTATAGTGGTGATTTTTTAAAAAGGTGACGTCATCTGTGCCACTACATCACTTCCAGGGGAAACTCTAGTTTCCAGCAATAGCTAGAAGTACCTACATAACTTCTAGGTTTTCCCTGGAAGTGGCAAAGCAGCAGAGGATGTCGTACCCTCCTCCATGTCCTCTCCCACAACGGTCCTCCTGGTTGCCACGGCATGTCCGGGCAACCCTCTAATAAGCCCTTCTGGTTGAACTTAGAAGCCACCGAGCAGTTGTTGCATCAAAGTAAGACATGTAGAATTTATTTCTTAGAACTTTTTAGGGTTTGCTTTGTAATTTTTTTTGGTCAGCTTTTCAAATAAGGGCTACATGTCACCTCTGTCTTTCAAATTATTATAAAGGTCCCTGTCCTGTAATGCACAGATGCTAGAATTGCATTGCAAGAAATTTAAAGTTTCTTCTTTGGGGACAGATTTTTCCAGCGTGGCGTACAGGTAAGCCATCTGCTAAATGGTATAGCTAAATTTAAATTAAGTTTAGCCTAACATATATACGTGCCCGGTTAGAATGTATTCTAATTTAAAAACGAGAGGAATTGGAGCTCACCACAAGGATTGCATCTGTTCCTAATAGCCCGGACTCTCTTTGGTTCACAGCACACATTAGCATTATTGGAGGCTGAATATATTGCAAGGCAAAGAATGGGCATCTGAAGATTTGCACTGGGCGTAACTTGCTTGAAAACATTCCTTCAGATGACAAAAACGAACGGGCTTCAAGGAACGGTTAAGTGACAATGTCTGCTATTTGTATTGGCTCCCATGGCCTCTATTCTACAAGTCTGATAGAATAGTAAAAGGTAAAGGTAAAGGTTCCCTTGCTTGAAAGCCAGTTGAGTCTGACTCTAGGGTTGCGGTGCTCATCTCCATTTCAAAGCCGAAGAGCCAGCGCTGTCTGAAGACGTTTCCGTGGTCATGTGGCCAGCATGACTAAACACCAAGGCGCACAGAACGCTGTTACCTTCCCACCGAAGTGGTACCTATATATCTACTTGCAATTTCTTGCTTTCGAACTACTAGGTTGGCAGGATCTGGAACCAGAGACGGGAGCTCACTCCGTCATGCGGCACACTCGGGTCTCGAACTGCTGAACTACTGACCTTCCACAGCCTGCAGTTCAGTGTCTTAACCAGGTTTGAGACTGTGAATGCTATGACCGATTCCCCACTAGCAGCTGTGCCGCCCTCACTCTTTCTGTTTGCCCCAGTTGCATTGGTCAATTTCACACTGCGTGGCCGCATTGTGACCCGCATCTTCCCCCGATTTCCCCCACGTATTCTCGATCTCAAAAACCAGTAAGTAGGCACCATGTGGTGGGAAAGGGGCTGCCATGCAGTAATGAAGCTTGCTTATGCTCAGAGTCAGTGGTTCTGTCTTATGTGGCAATGATCTGACTCTTTCTTATCACTGTTCTGTCGTGTGTGTGTGTGTGTGGAGGAAGAAGTCTTACACCTTTGTCTTGATTTCCCCCACACCATGATCTACAGAGAAGAGAGACTGCCAATGACAGGGGAAAGAGGGGGGCACATTGTACCTCTCTCATCCCAGTACGTCAAAGGACTTGAGTAAAAATAGGATCTTGGTCATATGCCAAAGCACCACAGTTGACTCCATGAATTCAGATTTAACATAATCCACACTAAACCAGCTGTCTTGTTTCCAAAGCTGCCAAGGCACCACGCTTAGCTTTCATTTGTCTGAGGAGAAAGGTATTGAGATTTTCCAACTCCACTAATGTTTGTTATTTGGACATTTTGCAGGCATGCAGAAATGACTCTCAAAAATCAAGCTATTTCTTTTCGATCCTGCTTGAAAACAAATGAACTGGAGAACTGGAGTGCACATACGCACAATGGAAAATCTATTGACTTTGAAATGTCACATTACTTAGTAAGGAACCAGAGAATGGCGGGGCTAATGACAACAACCACAAAAGAATAATCCTCTAATGGACAATTGACAGTTTCTTCTCAGTGCATGTGCTTTGGAAGCATGCTGTTCATTTCCTAAGCAGCTTAGCAGATGGGACGTAAGTAGCTTGGTGATTAGAATTCAATATAAAAAATACTATTAAATAAAGTTGGAGGGAGTACCTAAGCCCTCAATAACTCAACAAGCGGCTTTCATGGCTTCAGTGCAGCTTGATCCCCGTTATTGGGCTTTCTTCTTATCAAATTTGGCATGGCATAATCTCCCGGGATGAAGATGTGTCTGACGTCGTCGGATGACGGCAGTAGCCAGTGGTTTAGACAGGTGCTTCAGGTGCCCATGGTCAATTTCTTCTTGCTCTTTTTGCGGGCTGCTGCAAAATGTCTTGCTTTTTGGCAACATCGGGTTTTCCCTTGCAGTAGCAACTCACACAAACCCTGCGGTGACAGGACTGTCACACCGGCTTCTTTGTTGCCATTGAAAGATCAGTGGATGAATGAGCAGATGGCGGCGCTGTAAGGAGGCTAGGAGGCCGCTCTTGGCAAGTATAAGAAGGCTAGGAGGCAGCTCTCGGCAAGATGCTGGTAGCAGCTGTTAGGATGACTATCTGCTACAGTCATCTGGATGCCTCTTCTGGCATGGCAGCTCACCTACAGTTTTACGTGTTAACCAGCCCAAAGAATTTCATAAGTGAAAATTGTAATGGATACACATTACAAGCCTGGTGAAGCTGCAGTATTTGATGTTCACAGTTGCTGAAGGATAGAGGCTGAGGGTCATGCACATCTCCCTTTATGATGGAGAACCAAGCTGAAGCTTCCACTGAAGGATATTCAACTCCACACAGACATCGGAGCACCCATCCCTCATGGGTTTGAGTCCCCACTTCTCCACGTGCAGCTGCTGGTGTGACCTTGGGTCAGTTGCAAGTTCTTTCAGAGCTGTTCTCTCAAAAACAATTATTGAAAGAGCTCTCTCAGCCCCACCTATCTCGTATGGTGTCAGTTGTGGGGAGAGGAAGGGAAGGAGATTGTAAGCCACTCTGAGACTCCGCGGGAAGGGCAGAGTATAAATCCAACTCCTCTTCCTCCTGATTTTTTTTTTGATCTAAGAGATAAATAGGATTTTTCTTTTTCTGGGTGCCAGACAACTGGGGTTGCCATCTTTTTTTTTAAAAAAATGTTCCAAATTCCTGTGCTGTTAACAGACGTCTCAGATGCAGCTCTTCCTAGCAAGAGATAAGATCCCTCAAATGGTGGCCAGTAGAACTCTGGTAAGGTAGGAAGGGACATAGGTAAGAGGACTGGGGGTGGAATGGGAAAAGTTGCAATGGCTGCTATCCCACTAATGGCCATGGACCTTTTTAAAGGTCTTCAGGCAGAATATGGCAAACCTGGCTCCAGGACAGGACATAAAGTAGAGAGGAATTCAGACAGGCCTTCCATACTAAGCATGTGGATTTGGGGATAATTCTTGTTGAGATGGGTACAGCTTGCATATAGAATTATGCTACACAAGTGGGAACCTGCAACAAAAGACAGTTTGGTGTCGTGGTTAAGTGTGTGGACTCTAATCTGGGAGAACAGGGTTTGATTCCCTACTCCTCCACTTGCACCTCCTGGATGACCTTGGGCAAGCCATAGTCCAGTCAGAGTTGTTCTTGAAAAATAGCAGTTTCTGTCAGAGCTCTCTCAGCCCAACCTACCTCACAGGGTGTCTGTTGTGGGGAGGGGAAGGGAAAGGAGTTTGTAAGCCACTCTGAGACTCTGAGTGAAGGGCAGGGTATAAATTCAATCTCCTCCTCCTCCTCCTCCTCCTCCTCCTCCTCCTCCTCCTCCTCCTCCTCCTCCTCCTCCTCTTCTTCTTCTGTAGTTTGCTATAAGTCTAGATTGCTTTCCCCCCCTTAAACTGTAGTGTAGGATTTGTAGTTACTAAATGCTATAACTTGTAATTGCTACTCCTCCTCCTCCTCTTCTTCTTCTGTAGTTTGCTATAAGTCTAGATTGCTTTCCCCCCCTTAAACTGTAGTGTAGGATTTGTAGTTACTAAATGCTATAACTTGTAATTGCTTTCCCCCCCTTAAACTGTAATGTAGGGCCCCGTTCACCCAGAGCATTTGCCGTGCTAAAGATACGGAGTAAAAAACTAGTACTTACGATGTACTAGTTTCTGGAAAACGCGGGGCAAGGGCGGGTGTCTGATCGCATCCCGTCCTAGTCCCGTCGCAAACCGGTTAGGTTTTTTTTCTAAGTCTTCATAGGATGCGCACAAATGATCATGCGCATGCTCACCTTTTGGTGAGAAAAAATATATATTCCCGTTTGCCACGGAAGTGGCGCCTGGCGATTGCTGGTGTGATCGCGCCGTGCCACTTCTTTGCCACGCTGCAGGATAGCTGTGTGATCGACACCTCACGCCCTAACCACAGGACTTTGATGGGACGTGTGATCAGGCGGCCACGTGTTATTTTGCTCCGGGGCAAACAGCCACGCCTTCCCCACCGCATTTTCCAGCCCGTGTGACCAGGGCCTATGATTTGTAGTTACTAAATGTATATACTCCTTATGATGTAAAGGTAAAGGTTCCCTTGCTCGAAAGCCAGTCGAGTCCGACTCTAGGGTTGCGGTGCTCATCTCCGTTTCAAAGCCGAAGAGCCAGTGCTGTCCGAAGACGGTTCCATGGTCATGTGGCCGGCATGACTAAACACCAAGGCGCACGGAATGCTGTTACCTTGTGATGAGACCCACTCAATACAGTACATAGAATGTATGTAAAGTATTAATCTTTTTATTTTGCTTCCTTGCTGGTTTTGTGTGTTTCTGTATGTGTTAATTCTAATGTCACAGTTCTTTTAATTTCTGTATTCTTCTGTTGCTTGTAATATTTGTTCTTGTTGATTTTAATTAAAGTATTTCTTTGAATACCACATTGGATGTAAAAGTCCCTTCTTCATGTCTAAACTATCCTTGGATTTGAGTGCTTGCAAACTTGGATTTTTAATTTTTTCAAGCATTTTACTCTAGACATTGCAGCATATAACTGTCCATGGGTGAAGACTGGTTCCTTTAAGTATATGCCTATATTTTGCAATGTTTGGCCTTGGCTTTTATTAATCGTAATTGCAAAGGGTAGTTTTATTGGAAACTGTCATCTTTGTATCGTGAAAGGAAATGTTGTATCTGTTGGTATTAAATCAATTCTTGGTAGTGTAACAGTTTGCCCAGCTGCTTCACCTGTTATTATTTTGACATACAATATTTGTAGACGGGTACCATTCATCAATCCATGTTTTGGATTTAAGTTTCTCAGTAGAATTAGTATTGCTTCTGTTTTCAGTGACAGTTTATGTGTACATAATCCTCTGCTATCCAATGAGTTTAAAATTTCTGTGGGGTGAATTTCACCAACTTCTAACTTTTCTTCATCCACACTATAATAAGTTTTTCTTTATCCATCCATCAGATCTAATAAAACAAAGTTAAAATAGACATAATTACATAATTGTATGTTAATACCAATATTATATTATATTATACCAAACAACAGCGACCCCTCGTGATGGGCAAGAGACTGATGAGTGCAGGAGAGAATGAAAAATATAAAATCAAAGAAGATTTTTTCCTATATATAGTTTATCACATGGGCATCAAATAGTATATATTTAGAGTTACAAATTGTAAAATTCCTTAATTATTACTGTTTACCATTGATACAATTTATGGATACTTTGATATTGCATGCACATTTGCTGTATAAACAATTTCCACATTTAAAATGAACAATGGATGGATTTGTACCAGGTAAAAGTTGTTGCACATTGTTTACTACAGAAGTATGGCTATGAACCCATGGATCTTTGAAATTAGAAGTTCTTTTAAAATTAATTATAGATTTATGTTCACAACCAGAGACACTGGTGTTTTCCGGAGTGCCTTAAAACTCAATTTTCATTCCCCAATGTTACCATTTTTCTTGTGTTCAGATAAGTTTGTAAACATCCCAGTGCTGTCCTAGTTCTACATTTCCCCTCATACTTTGTAAAACTGGTTTCATCGATACTATTTTCATTGTGAAATGAATTTGCAAGAAAGTCTCCTCCTCATAATCTGAACATTTTTTCTGCCCCTTGAGGATTGCTGCCCAAATCCTTCCAGAAGGAGTGGGTTTTGGTGGTGGCGTTGATTTTTTTTCCTTTAAATTTGCATGGCAGTGACTAAGCACTGCAATTGTGGAAGGTCCCTGCACTGAAACAAGCAGTCATTCCCTTTAGGCGTGCCAACAGCGACAGCCATTTAGGAAACAAATGTGTGGCCAAGCACTGCAGTTAGGTTTGGTGGTTAAATTGGTGAGTTTGGACAATTCCTGGACAAAGATGGAGAGCCTCCAGCTGCTTTCAGGTGAAATTGACCAAGACGGGAAATGATTGGGGATTTGTCTCCCTGGCCCAATGAAGCGCTGGTCAATTTCCGTTCTCCAGCTCAATTCTGCCATCCCTAAAAGTTGCATTCGATCATGGAATTTCCTCACTCACTATCAAGGCTGCAATCCGAGGCTAGTGAGCAAGCACCATGCAACCAGTTGCATTTGTCCCTGAGCAAGAAGTCCCACTGATTGGGCTAAAAGCCTGATTGATTTGAGCTGGGGGGGGGGTTCCTCCACTATTAGAAGAAGGAGGGGAGAACCCTTCAAGGACACAAATTACAAGTATAGAGGGGGAAACTTGTCAAAACTAGGGAAACTATTAGTTCGTTCTCTGAAACGCAAAGAGGGATATGGAGCCATCACGGCTTGCTTTCTATCACCTTTGTTTGTTTGCTCCTCAAAGTTCAATAGCTGAAAAACCCTTGGAGCCATTTTCATCAGGGAAGGGAGGGCATAAAATCTTCCAATGCAATGCAAAGGGGGGGAAGGGAACCAGCTCCAAATGGAAGGGGAACCCAGAGCTTCTTTAAGTGTGATCTTTCATCTTTTCAGGTAAGATCGAGTTTGGAAGTATAGGGTCTAATTAAAAGGCAT
This sequence comes from Gekko japonicus, assembly GCF_001447785.1. Classification (NCBI taxonomy): domain Eukaryota; kingdom Metazoa; phylum Chordata; class Lepidosauria; order Squamata; family Gekkonidae; genus Gekko; species Gekko japonicus. Next base: position 530,726 of record NW_015162493.1, read on the forward strand.
GACTGAAACTCCTGAAATACACAGATCCTCAGAGTACATGTCTCCTTGAGCCTGCTGTAGCGCTCAGCGCATATGCAAAACAAAAATGAAGGGGAAAAAAGCAGGAAAAATAGTCTTCAAATGTGAATCTGAAGGGATGGAAGACTGGCAGGGAAGGACTGAGGAAAAATATCAACATGATCACACTGATAGCCCGATCACTGGAAGTGCCATGACACTGACAAAAACACGAAAGGCGGCCGCGGTCTGGAAAATAATATATCCCTATTTTGTTTAATGCTTTAGAGAGACCAACCATTATATAGTTAAGCAACATACTACAGAACAGCCTGCCAAGGTCAGCTTTTCTGTTGTTTTGGAGGAGTTTCTGTCTATTTTTGAAGAGCTTTTTCATGTGCTGCCTGTAGCAAGTGCCTAGGGTATCATCTTGTGCTTAAATTGGTAGTTAAGATAGAGGGGTTTTTCTGAATGTCTGAGATTTCCAAGCTGTAAGGTAAGTTTCTTCTGAATTAAGTTCTCAGCTTCACTGAAAAGAATATGAACATATAACTAGACAAATCAAAAAGGAGAAAGATTTACTTAAGAATATGGGTATAGGAATAAGAAAAGCATAAACAAATCATCAGATGAATCTTATCTTAACTCAAGAAATTGCAAAAAATATAGAATTTGCTAAACAACATTTTTTCGAAAACGCTAATAAGCCAACAAGATGGTTGGCGTATAGGCTAAAGAAACAAGAAGAAAGGAAAATTATAAAAACTCTTAGGGATGGAGAAGGAACTGAAAAACATAAATGTGAAGAACTAAAAAAATATAACGGAGGACCCACATAACCCCCTCACCACATTAAGGTGTCCAAGAGGGGGAGGTGATGCATACTTGTCCACAAACCCTACATAGTTCTAGCAATAAGAAGCAGAAATTTATTTCTTTTTTTTTTAAAAAAAACATTTTATTAAGGTATGATATATATAATCCAATATGTTGCATACTTTTACATAAATTCTACCATCCTACCCTCTTCCCTTTTCCCCCTTGTTCGGCTTCCCACAGGGTTCCACCCTCCTGCACATTTCTTAATTCCCTTTTTTTGTCTTCTTTAAGTCATAATGTCCATAGGTAACTTAATTTACTATCATTATTCAAACATTTTAATCTAGTCCCTTATAACTCTTAAGATCAATAGTTGTCAAAGCTAAATAATCCGTCCCTTACATCCCAGTTTTTCTCCATATATTCTTTAAAGTCTTTCCAGTCTGCAAAAGAAGCAGAAATATCTTGATGCAAGACACACTATTTTGCATGCTAATTTAACAAACCATTACTATATATACAACTATGATATTTTTAATTCCATTTTTATCATCTGACGAAGTGTGCATGCACACAAAACTCACACCTTGAATAAAATTTTGTTGGTCTTAAAGGTGCCATTGGACCCTAACTTTGTTCTGGAAGATCCACAGTGACGAAAGATCGGGAAGATGCTTGATAAGAATTACACCTTGGGCAAAGAGATGATGCCTTCTTCTCCCCACCAAACAACCCATTTTCAAGAACAGCTTTTCCCCCCCTTTGGTAACATATTATGAGCAAGGTTCAAGAATTAAAGATCAAAACTGTGCTGTATGCAGATCATGTCCCAATCACAATCTCATGGTCATATTGGAGGGTAAAGTCTTTTAGTCAATGGAAATGTGAAAGCTGGATTCTCCCGAATGAAGAAATTAGGTGTAATATCCAGTTAGGGCTTGAGGAATTTTGCCAGTTAACACCAGAAGTTCATTGGGATATTATACTGGGTGCAGCAAAAGCATATTTTAGAGGACTGTTTTAAATGTAAAAAAATACTTCAGAGCTAACCAAAAAAAAAGAAAGAAAAGAATTACACACATAACAAGAGACTAAAATGATTGATCAGATTAGTAAAGCAGAAAGGGAGCACAAAGCAGCTCAGTATCCTCAGATAATGTAAAGATCCAAGTCCTTGAAACTACAACTTGAGATGAAGGGAGTATATAAAATTGAGGGAATGCTAGATCTTACGAAGCAAAAACATTTTGAGGCCTCGGCCACACAGACAGGAAAATGCAGGGGGGGGGAGGCGTGGCTGTTTTCCCCGGAGCAAAATAATGCGCGACTGCACGATCAGGCGTTGGGTTGAGGTCCCGTCGAGCTCTCGTGGTTAGGGGGGAGGTGCGGATCACACCACGTGGCAAAGAAGCGGAGCGGCAAACGGGTTGGGTGCTTGTGCGCAACCCATGGAGACTTTGAAAAAAAACACCCTTTTTGCAAGGGGACATGGGCGGGCGCCAGATGCCACCAGAAACGCGACCAGACGCCCGCCCTTGCCCCGCAGTTTCCGGAAACTAGTACCTCGGAGGTACTAGTTTTTTACCCCACATCTTCGGCGTGAAGCCTTGGGTGAGCCATGGGAGCTCTACGCTTCCCAGATGTGGCGCTGTGATCGCGCCCAGAAAATCTGCCTATCTTCCATCTCTCTAGTGTGGCTAATGCTCCGTGTGACCGGGACCTGAGTTTGGTAACAAGCCCTCAAAAGTATTAGCAAGAATTCTGGCTAAAGAAAAAAGAGAGAGAGAGGGGATGCTTTTCTTGTTAATAAAGGATAACCAGAAGTTTATGTCAGTGGAAGAGACTGCAGAACAGTTTAAGTGGTATTTTTGCCCTCACTTCATAGCCGACTTATGGTGACCCCATTGGGTTTTCAAGGCAAGAGATGTTCAGAGATGTTATTTATTGCTTGCCTCTGCGTAGCAACCCTGGACTTTCTTGGTGGTCTCCTATCCAAATAGTAACCAGACTAACCCTGCTTAGCTTCATCAATCTGACTATATCAGACTCCAGATCAGGAAAATGCAGCTGATTATTCTATAGAAAGTTTTCTCTCAAGGAGCGAGTGGGGCAGATAATGAAAAAAAAATAGTGGGATGTTCCTTACCATTTAGTGCTATGGTCATACTGTCATGTTATTTAGAAGACAGAGCTTTGGAAATAGATTTGGAAATGTACTTTTAACAACAGCTGGAATGTATATAGCAATGAGATGGAAAATAAACTTTTTTGTTGAATATGAAGGAGCAGTGTTTCAGAATATGGAAAATATTATTAAGGAGAAAATAAAACATATGGGAGTTCTGGAGAGCTAGCCATTCCTGACAGATCTGTGGAGAAATTGTCTATGTTTTATTCAATACTGGAATGATAAAGTCGAAGATAAGATTGTACTTTATATGAATTTGGGTGAGATATAAATGTTAAGATCAAGTAGAATCTAGGTTGCTCTGGTTTTGGCATTATGTTAGTTCTATGACATGTGATTGAATGGAATTACGAATGGCTGTAAAAACCGCCGTGTAGCAATGTGTTGTTATTTGACATAACTATGTGTGGTGCTGGTTATAACATTTAAATCCCTTCACAATATCAGGCCCACATATTTGAAGGACTATCTCCTTCCATATGACTTTTTCCTCCACCTGCGGTCATCAGGCAGCCATCTGCTGGCTATCCCACCACTCAGCTTGGCCCATAGAGCATTGAGCAGAGGCTGGGCCTTTCATGTTATGACTGACTCAATGGAATGAGCTCCCTAAAGAGGTGAGTATAAAGGGGGAGAGGTCTAGAGTTTGCTATTTTATGGCCCCAGTCACACGGGCTGGAAAATGCGGGGGGGGGGAAGGCGTGGCTAATTGCCCCAGAGGAAAATAACATACGGCAGCCCGATCAGAAGTCCTTTCGAGGTCCCGTGGGTAGGCATCAGGTGCAGATCAGAAGGCTAGTCCGCAGCGTAGCAAAGAAGCAGCACGGCGTGTTCAAACCGGCACTCGTGCCACGCTGCTCCTGTGGCAAACACCGCTTCCTGTTTGTGCGCATGCGCCGTTGGGCGCTTTTCCGCATCCTGCAGAGACTTGGGGGGGGGGATCCCCTTGGTCACGATGGAACATTGGCAGCCGCCGGATGCCACGACAGTCCACCGGAAATGCGGTCAGACGCCTGCCTTTGCCCCGCGGTTTCTGGAAACTAGTACCTCGTAGGTACTAGTTTTTAACTCCGCACCTTCGGCAGGGAGCCACAGGTTCGCCACGGGAGCACTGCGCTTCCCAGATGTTGGGGTGTGATCATGCCCAGAAAATCCGCAGGACTCCCGTGCCTCTCCCGTGGAAACTTTGCCGTGTGACCGGGGCCTATGTTGGTTTTAACTGAAAATGTTTTCCCACTATTGCTGTAAGCTGTCTTGAACCACAAGGTAAGGTAGGATATAAATATTTTGACAAACATACAAATATATAATTTTAAAATATTTTTAAAAGAATGGCACTAGATATAAATCTGTTTTTTCCAGCATAGCATCCACCCGCTGCTTTGCATTTTGGTTTAAACTGGGCTGCATGAGTAATCAGCCTGAGGATCTGCTGTGCTGATGGGGAGCAGACTGTGCCCCATTGGCTCAGCTTTGGGCTTGTTCCCCCCCTCCCCAGGCCTATTGGACCCCCAAAAACCAGGATTTCAAAAAAAAAAATCCTGGATCTGACTACTGTACCGGTATTAGGATCTGGGATTTTTCAGGCATCCCAATTGGGGGGGGGGGGGGGGAGGTCCAATAGACCCAAACAAAAAATATTTTTTGGGGGAATGCACACCCCTAATTTGGGGCTCCAATTCTCATGAACACATGGAGTTGTCTTATACCAGGTCAGATGATTGGTCTGGAAAGGCCAATATTGTCTGCTCTGATTTGCAACAGTTATCTAGGATTTTTGTCAGAGATCTGTCATGTCCTCAACTATCTGAAATGATGGAGACTGAACCAGGGCCATTCTCCATGCAAAGTAGATATTCTGGCAATGAGCTACACTGTAGATTTTTTTTTTGTTATTAACACACAAAACCAAAGGTCAGTGGATCATGAAGCCTTTGCGCAGCTTTACTATGAAGCCCAACATCCTATGGCAATCTGCCTGGAAGCAGATTGGAAGCCTATTGAACTGTATCTCTCCCATGCACCAGCTGTGCTCTTCAGACAGTCTTCTCCTAATGCCCCCTCCTCTTTAGGATTGCCCATATGGTAACAGTCAGATTGTGTGTTTTCTCTGTAGCTGGTCAAGTCCTCTGGAGTGTTTTACCAAACTCGGCATGGAAGAATTCTTCATTCTCTTCAGTTTGGAAGATTGTTTCATTTCAGGTGGTGCTGCGTGAAGGGTAAATTGTTTTGGCAGACCAGACTCTGTTTTTAATCCAGGGGTTTTTTTTATCCTGTGTTTTTATCTTCTTAGTGGACTACTATGTTGTTTGTACATGGTTACATGCAGCTCTTGCTTTATTAGCCACTTACAGTCTCAGGATATATACAGTCTCCTCACTAGTGTCCTGCAAAGGTGATAATGTGCTATCAAGACTCAACTGATTTATGGCAATCCCAGCAAGGGGCTTTCAAAGCAAGTGGAAGCAGAGATGGTTTGCCGTTGCCTTCTTTTGCAGAGTCTTCTTTGGTGATCTCCCATCCAAGTACCAACCATGCTCACTTTCCAAAATCTGATAAAATTGGGTTATGTTACACAAAGAGGCAGTCTCCTAATGATTTGGAGGAAATTAGCTTAAAGGCAACAAGGGAGAGGGGGTAACTGGGATCTCCACCAATGTTTATTGGGGGGTTTTCCCTTAGAGGACTCTCAAAATAAACTAGTCAGTTGTTCAGCTGGAAAGGGTTTTATTGAAAACAGAAATAAAACAGCAAAACTCACACATACAAAAACACAAAAACCACACAGGCTAGATAAGTGGAAATCAGGGAACGGTTATGGGTAGGTGATAGTTACCAGTTTTGAAAAGTGAGGTACACAGGGGTAGCAGCGAAATGACCAGTGTTTCATGGAGAGAAGGAGAAGGCCCCCACACAAGTGAGGTATGATGTTCAGAACACACACAATTATAGGGCAAATGTTTCCTGGGGCTACGCTCACATGTGGGCCCCAAAAACAATACCTTGATTGGCTTTTCAGAGATGGACAATTATTTGAGAGAAGCTGGATGGGTTTTCCTATTTTTATACATGATTCTTGATGACCCACTAAGTACCAGATGGGAAAGCTACCATGTTTTGTGAATAGTGTTAAGTATTACATAATTAAGGTAAATAGGAGAGGGGAAGAGAGGCTGGACAGTTGTAAGGATTAGTACAATCGTTCTTAAATTATGTACCTCCCTAGGGTGGGGAGAGCGCCCTTACTAAGCAACCACTTCTGACTCACCTTCAAAAATATTTTCCCAGGCCTGTCTCTGGCTGGCATCCATTTAGTGTCATTTGGGGCCAGACAGTGTTTTATATTTATGATTTTTGAGGTGATATTCTATGATGGGTGTTTATGCCTCTGCCTCTAAGAGATAATTTGCCCCCCTGAGGGAGAAGGATTTTGACTGCTAACAGCGATACCATGCAACTTTCCCTCCCTGGATTAGCAATTTAGTAAAATTTAAATGTTATTTAAAATTTAAAAAATGGAGCTGCGGTGGCTCAAGTGGTTAAGATGCTGAACTGCAGGCTGTGGAAGGTCAGTAGTTCAGCAGTTCGAGACCCAGGTGCCGCATGATGGAGTGAGCTCCCGTCTCTAGTTCCAGCTCCTGCCAACCTAGCAGTTCGAAAGCAAGAAATAGCAAGTAGATAAATAGGTACCACTTTGGTGGGAAGGTAACAGCGTTTCGTGCACCTTGGTGTTTAGTCATGCCGGCCACATGACGACGGAAACATCTTCAGACAGTGCTGGCTCTTCGGCTTTGAAACGGAGATGAGCACCGCAACCCTAGAGTCGGATTTGACTGGCTTTTGAGCAAGGGAACCTTTACCTTTACTAAAATTTAAATAGGAAGACAAAAGAGGCCTTAATTGGTGTAGTTCATTAATAGGCTTGGAGATGTTCATGTTTAATTCAAGGATACTCTTGGGAAAGCAATGAGAAATGGAGTGGTGAAGCATTTGGAGTTGCAATCGGATGTGTTGTGTGGGGTGTTTTTAATAATGTATTTATTTATGTTGAACCCTTCTGTGCAGTCTGTCCTCAACTGAGTTTACTTATTTATTGGAGAATAAAACCTCCCTCTTATCAGGAAAAAAACCCCTGAAAATGGTTTACAGCCAGCAATTGAGGCAGTTAAAAGCATAACAACCAATACTATCATGTGTCAGAAAGATTCCAAGTTTTATTATTAAAATATGTAACAAATTAATCATACTAGATCAAATCGTCCTTCCTCCATGAAGGACAACAGTGCCAAAATCCTGATAACTTCCAAATTCTTTCCAGCAACCTGTATCAAAGAATTGATGGGTTGGATCCAACTAGCTTTTCCACTGGTGAAAATCGGTTAAGGGGTCACCTTTCACCATCAAAAAGGCTATACTGGGGACGTGCATGGACAGAAGCTTCCAAGCTGTCTTCAAGAACTGCTAATCTTTCTCATTTTCTGCTCTCCCCAGCAGTCTTTCTGAAGTGTAGTGGGTTAAACGGATGAAGAAACCATTGAGACTGATGTAGTGATCAGCATGGTTTACTGGTACACAACAAGACAAAGACTAACGGCCGGCTGGCCAACTATATACACCTGTGGGGACACACCCCTAGGTCCCGTTGGTGGGTTTAAATCTCCTGCCATGGTCCCATTGGTTCCCCCAGTGGAGGGACTAGGACCCTTGTCCCCATTGTTCTTCCAGAGTCAAGCTCTGGGGTATTCGCTGGCCCCTGGTGGCGGTCAGCGGACACAACACTTTCCAATCCCAGGACCATTTATTTGGGGGGCTGCAATGGGGAAGTACATGGAGTCTGCAATGGGGAAGGAGAAGGAGGCAAAAACCTTTGTCCTCTTCTGTCTATAGAGCTTTGCTTACACAAAAGGCAGGAGGTAGCAATTTTGCCCTCTTCCCCCTTCCTCCTGAAGGTTGCCAACTCCAGCTTGGGAAATTCCTGGAGATTTAGGGGTGTAGCCTGGGAAGGGCAGGTTTTGGGGAGAGCAGAGATGTTAGGGGGGTATAATGCCACAGAGTCCAGCCTCCAAAGCAGCCATCCCCCCCCCCCCAGAAAAAAGAACTGATTTATATAGTCTGGAGATCAGTTGTGATTTGCGGAGATCTCCAGACCTCACTTAGAGGCTGGCAACTTGCAGGTTGGCAATCGCGCCCATTGCAGCCTCCCAGCCCACAGACCTATTGCTGCACATGGATCCTGTGACACTGGAGGGGGGCCCTGGGATTGGAAAGGACTCAGTCCACCAGACTGACCAAGGCCTCCACGAGACGGCCAGCCATGACAACAGGACATTTCCCTTAGACCAGAGGTGTCAAACTCATTTGTTACAGGGGCTGGATCTGACATAAATGTCACTTTGTCGGGCCAGGCCATGTGTGCCATAAAACATAATGCCAGCTTCCAGAGATAGAAACTGTATAAAGGACAGTAGCTGGTAAGTTCCGAGTTGGTGTATCCTCACTGCAAGGCCCCATGGGCTGAGAGGGGAGTGCAGAGGAAAACCCACGTAGACGGACTGATGATGCAGCAGTGCAGTGCTGAGCAGATGTTCCCACGACAAGGTGTTCTGCTGTGCTGAAGCCACAATGGAGTGGCTCCACCCACTCCCCCAGCCCTTCCTCTCTTGCATCAGTTCCCTTTGGGCTGCACAAGAGCCCTGGATGGGCCAGATGTTTTACACCCCTGCCCTAGACATATCTGAAAGCCATTTGGACTAGAAGGATCCCAAGGAGGACCAAGCTGACTGTTGCTTCACCCCTTCAAAGGTCGCTGCGTCACATCCATATTATTACACTCAACCCACCCCCCAATTCTAAAGCCAAGATGAAACAAAATCTGAATAACTGAAGAAAATCTGAAAGCATAGACATACAAACAATGGCCATACCATGTTGGTGCCTGGTGTTACTTCCTGGAACAAGGAGACTCCAGGTAGCTGAACAAAGTCTGAGTCCAACGGCACCTGGAAGCCCAACAGAATTTTATTTAAGGTGTAAGCTTTCATGTGCAAGCACACTTCCTCAGACAAATGGAAACAGAATTTCCTCAAGCTTTACATGCCCAACAGAATCTGTCTCCAGGTAGTTGTTATTGTTTAGAGCAAGTGATAGATTTAATAGCCGACATCCCCTTTTTTTGCTCCAAATGAAGCACACTGTGCAACTGGAGGCAGCGAGCGAAAAATGTGGATGAATCGATGTTTGAGAATGTCTAGGGTTGCCAGCTCTGGGTTGGGGGATTTCTGGAGAGTTAGGGTGGAATGTGGGGAGGACAGGGTTTGGTGAGGGCGGGGAACTCAGTGGGGTATAATGCTGTAGAACCCAGTCTCCAAAGCAGTCATATTCTCCAGGGGCACTCATTGCTGTAGTCTGGAGTTCGGTTGTAATTCCAGAAGATCCCCAGGCCTCACCTAGAGATTGGCAACCCTCAGGGATCATTTCATAGAAAAAGAGGTGCAGGAGCTCATTAGCATAACTCATTAGCATAACTTATTTGCATATGCAACACCCCCTGAAGTGTGTCAGAAGGCAACACCCACCGCTCAGGCTCCACTGGACTGTTTTGGATTGCTAGCTATTGGGGGGGGGGACGTGCAGATCTGTCCTCACAGAGGAGGGAGAGCTTGTACCTGAATAAAACTTGGTCTTAAAGGTGCCCCTGCCACTGGACTGTTTTGGATTGCTAGCTATGGGGGGGCATGCAGATCTGTCCTCGCAGAGGAGGGAGAGCTTGTACCTGAATAAAACTTGGTCTTAAAGGTGCCACTGGACTGTTTTGGACCGGGGGGCTGGGGGGAGCTCTGCAACTTACCTGGCTGCTTCTTGCTCTGACTGGGGGCTGCTGGGAGCAGAGGTTGGGGCTTGTTGCATGTGCCCGCCCCCTGGGCTCTTTACTGCCGGAGCTCTGCTCCTATGCGCTCCTACAGGAAATGACCCCTGGCAACCCTAATATGTAATTGTACAGCGTGAAAGGGCCAAAGGCAGAAAAAAGCATCTGTGGCAAAGCACCATTGACTTGAGGTTACTGGAGACAGTGTCAGCTGCTGAAGGCATCGCCCACCCTCTTGATAAGGACCAAAGAAGGTCTTATAATGCCAACCGACGAAGCCCCTTTGCACAAACTATTTATTTATTTATTTATTTATTTATTTATTTATTTATACTTTCAATTTGTACCCCGCTCATCCCCGAAGGGCTCTGAGCGGCTTACACAGTGCAAGGTGCAAAGACCTATGCAGAAACCCTAACTATGGCCACAGTACATCTGGGGTGGGGGGAGCCCTACCAGGTACCCTCCCGGCTCCGATCGTTCGTTTATCTGGCGAGTGGGCGACTTCTTCCAGTTTTTCTCCGGTGCGTCTTCCACGGCCTCCGCTGTTCTTTCGGCTCTCTGGCGACTCCTCTCGGGGGCTGTTGGTTATGGGCCCTGGTGCGCAGCCGCGGTGGGCGTCACAACGTCCTTGAGGTTCCGGACATCCTCCTGCTGGCCACGTCATCAGCTGCCGAGCCAACCGCCTCCTTGGGATGTCGCTGCCTCTCTTCATCTCCTCCGTGCTGACCGCCGCCATGTCGCCGCCGCTTCTCAATTCCTCGCTCGGCTGGAGCCCAATTTCGAGGGAGGGGTACCCCCCTGTCCTCCTACGGACAGGTACCCATTTACCTAATTGCCCCGAGGGGCTTTCGGACTGCTGGGTTGGCAGGTTTGTCCGATCCCTTTCAGAAACTGCAGCTTCTGGCTACCCAAGCATTAAACAAAGTTGTTGCACTGTAATTTTTGGCAATTAGATTTCACTCAGTGTTTGTATGCCGGGCTAACATAATAGCTCGGCGGGGAAAGTCCCAGGTTCAACTTCAGCTCAGCCATTAACTCACCAGGCGTCTATAGGCAAGCCACTGTTATCACAGCCTCAGCCCCCAGCCCCGTCTGGCACAGGCAGTGATAACACTGATCTGCCTTACTGGGCTGTTGTAAATGGCACTGAGATAATGCATAGGAAGGTGCTCGGAATGCTTGGAATGTGCTCTATAATTGCCGAGCCCTGTTATTATCGGCAGTCAGGTGTAAACACTCAAACTTGCAATTTCTCTGGATTTCCACCCACCCCCCATAGCACTCCTGCAAAACGAGGCACTTTAAATATGGTCATTTATAGTCAGCCTTGTGTTGGGCCTAGTCTTGAAATGACGTGTGTGGCTCACAATATGCAATAGAGGAATAAAGGCTGGCTCACAGCAATGGAGTGGACCCCCCTCTTCTTGCAAAATGATTTTCAGGCCTACAGAGTCAACAGGAAAGGATGATACCCTTTATTAAATACTGGGTTCTGGATGCATTGCAGCGACCAGCTCTAGTTTATTTAGGGATTTCAAGAACATAACAAGGACACCCAGCAGGGTTTGAGCCCTGCTTATAAAGCATGCAAACACCCCACCCCATACACACACACTCCCAAGGTTAGTCTATTTACATTATACTGCTTATCTATAGGTCAGTTCCAGGATCCTGGTCAGCTATTGTTCTTGGGGAGCAAACTCACCTAGTTCAAAGTCCACATTCAGGGATGGCTTCGATTCAATACATAACACCCTTGCTGGCATTTAATGAGCTGTTTCCCCTAAAGATTACTTTGCTCCTTAGATTTGGTTTGATTTAGCTTAAGTTGTGGACAGCGTGGCACAAATAGGATGACATGGCACAAGCAGCCTTCAGGAATGTGTGTTGGCTAGTTCATTCAACGGGGGAAAGAGCAATTCTTTTCTTCTGTCTTTCTAGCCATTGGAGGTTGACCAGATTCTACATCCTCCTATCTTCTTAAGGATTCTGCTGCTTTGGAAATTCATCAGAGAATTTGGAGCACCTTCCCTATGAGGAAAGGCTGAGGAGTCTGGGACTTTTCAGTTTAGAAAAGAGATGATTAAGGGAAGACATAATAGAGGATTATAAAATTAAGCATGGATTGGAGAGAATTCAGACAGCGCTGGCTCTTTGGCTTTGAAACAGAGATGAGCACCGTGACCCTAGAGTCGGACTCGACTGGCTTTCGAGCAAGGGAACCTTTACCTTTAAGGCTGTCTTGTGAGCCTTTGGCAGCATTTAGGTTTAAACCAGACACTTTATTTACTGATGGTGTGTTTAGAATATTTAACAGTTCTTTTTACAGTTTAATCTTTTACAGTTCCACAGGGTCTGCAAGACAGAGCTCGTCCACAAGGCTTTCAGCTAGGGAGCCGCCACCACTGTAGAGCCATGGCCCTTGGTTTTGACACCTAGCCTGTGTCACAGGAAGATCTTGAGCAGAATGACTCCTAGGCTTTGAAAGTATACTTTGAAAGTATGCCATCTTAAACAACTAATTAACCATCACCAGCACTTTAAGAAACCATATTAGCTGTAATGGAATTGTTTTTAGATGATTTTATGTTGTTTTAATTGTATTTATGCACTGATTATGAGCTGCCCTGAGCCTGCATTGTGGGGAGGGCGGGGTACATATAGGATAAAGGTAAAGGTAAAGGTTCCCTTGCTCGAAAGCCTGTCGAATCCGCCTCTAGGGTTGTGGTGCTCATCTCCGTTTCAAAGCCGCAGAGCCAGCGCTGTCCGAAGAAGTTTCCATGGTCATGTGGCCGGCATGACTAAACACCAAGGCACACGGAACGCTGTTACCTTCCCACCGAAGTGGTACCTATTTATCTACTTGCAATTTCTTGCTTTCGAACTGCTAGGTTGGCAGGAGTTGGAACTAGAGACAGGAGCTCACCCCGTCTTGTGGCACCCGGGTCTTGAACTGCTGAACTACTGACCTTCCACAGCCTGCAGTTCAGCGTCGTAACCACTTGAGCCACTGAAGCTCCGCATATACATATAAGATAAATAAATATAAATTAAAGGCTGCCTCTTTAGATGCTCACCTGAGACAGCTAACAAATTTAAAATGATTCATTGATAAAATCGTAAAAACACAAAACATAAATGTGACATGGGCCCCGGTCACACGGCAAAGTTGCCGCAGGAGAGGCATGGGAGTCCCGCGGATTTTCTGGGTGCGATCACACCCCAACATCTGGGAAGCACAGTGCTCCCGTGGCAAACCCCTGGCTCCCCGCTGAAGGTGTGGATTAAAAAACTAGTACTTACAAGGAACTAGTTTCCGGAAACCACGGGCCAAGGGCGGGCATCTGATTGTGTTTCCAGTGGACTTACGTGGCATCCGGCGCCCGTGTCCGCAGGTTGCGCAACAGCGCCCAACAGCGCACACGCACAAAGAGCGATTGCTAGTGCAATTGCGCGGCGTGGCTTCTGTGCCGCGCTGCAGGATACCCGTCTGGTCGGCATCTCCCCCCTAACCACGGGACCTCGACCGGGACGTGTGCTCAGGCGGTCATGCGTTAATTTCCTCCGGGGCAATTAGCCACGCCTCCCCCCCGCGATATCCGGCCCGTGTGACCGGGGCCTTAGTACTGTTTCTTGCCCCTTTCTGGCGATTAAACCACACCAAAGGGGCAAAAAAACCCGTATCAAACCAGCAATAAAGCACATTTCAGCAGAGAATGTAAGATCTAAAACAGCCTTCAGGTGACATAAGGGCTATAACCGAGTCCCCAACCTTTTTGATCCTGTGGGCACCTTTGGAACTGACATAGCATGGTGGGCACAGCCACACTGTAAAGATATCCTTGTGCTGTGGTGGCAGCTGCCAATCAGAAGCCTTGCTGTGCAAAAGCGCCACCTGGCCCTGCCCACTTTCTGAAAATACTTGGTGGGCATCTGTAAAGGTGACATAGTGCGCCATAGAATCCTGGGCACCGCAGTGGGGACACCTGGCCTATAATAAACAGCTGGAAACACTTCCCATCTCACAGGCTTCATTTACTGTACTTGACTACCACTTCCTTGAAAATTAACTTCTACGCCCATAACAATGCCGAGGAGGAGTATTTCAGAAATATTCTTGGTTCTGTGTCAGGTATTGCAGGTGCGTGCAATGCCTGGTGGACATGCTGAATGGCAGCATGCCAAACCGTTTGGCTTGGCATGACAGCTCTCTTGCTCCGTCCCCCAAATCAACTGTAGCCAAGCAACACTGGCCTGGAGCATTAAGCCCCATAGGGCTGTCATCTCTGGGTTAGGAAGTATCTTGAGATTTTGTGAATGAAGCCTGAGAAAGGTAGGGAGGGGCTTCAGTGGAGTATCATGCCACCGAGTTCTCCTTCCAGTGTGGCCATTTTCTCCAAGTGAACTGATCTTTGTCACCTGGAGATCACTTGTAATCCCAGGAGATCTCCAGCCACCACCTGGAGGTTATCAACCATAAGCTCCAGTCTTATGCTCCATTCAATAATCAGAACAACACAATGGCACTCACACACTAGAAAGCACGGAAAGCACAGTAATGATTTCCCTTGTATAGCTTTACCTCTCTTCTTTTTAAATGAATGTGGAATAGGCCATCACAGGCTGCGTTCAGACAGGCAGCTTAGCCAGCCATTGGCCTGGCTCTAATTTGATCCCAATCTTTTTTATCCGGTTGCACAACCAGCCAGGTCCCCCCGTGAATTGCCATACCACGCACAGACTCCACTGTGGATTGTGTACACAACATCCACTGAAGGAGCTGTGTGGTCCATTTTTTAAAATTATTCATTTGCGCATGCACATACGCACTTCACTGTGTACTTGTTTTTTCCACGTATGTGCAGAATTGAATGGTTAAAGCACTGCATGAGGGACTACTTTGCATGTGGAAAGACCTACCTTATCCTCCCTCTAGGCCCAATTACAATTATCGATGTTCATTAAGTTCACGGGCCATTCATGAACAGTAAAAGGTCCATGATGCGGCTATCATTTGTATATGGGTTTATGCGCATATCGCTTAGAGATTTTAAAAAATCAGCACCCAATGGGCTGATTGCGCTATGGAACAATCAGACAGGGGAAAGTCCATCATTGGCCCATCGGGAAGCATCAGCCCTGGACTTTCACCAGTATCTTTTAAGTACGGCTCCCTGGCGGGGCTGAACGGGCTGATCACGGAAGTGGCACCTTTCCCAGATGTCGCTGTCTGGTCGTTCCCTTTAAATCTGCCAGGCATTCGTGCCTGGGTCAGATCTGAAGAGCCATCTGACTGCGACCTTAGTCTAAATGGGTGCAGCACAACAGGAAGAGATGAATCTTCAGCAATGTCAGATAGTTGGCGAGAAGGTTCCTGCAGTGATCCATGCTGGAGAAGGTACGCAAGGGTATTCTTGATTTTATTTGTGCAACACTGAAGGGATTGTGAGAGAACAGACGTCTACCAGCTCCCAAGGAACATTAACTCCAGGGTCAATGAGGAACTGGTACTCTGAAAAAAATAAATGTTGAGGAAGCCATGCAAGATGTAGGTACCAGAAGGGTCGCCATCTGTTCTTAACCATCTGGATGATGGCCCAGGTGTTACCTGAAGGATGACTCCTGTTTCAAATTACCTCCCATGATGTATTAATAACTTGTTAAACTGAGAAAATAGAATGGCAAATGTTACCTCTTTCTAGTGTCAGGTCACGTTGAGGAAGAGAGGCATTAAATCTGACTCTTAAAAACGTATGGAAGCTCCGGACTGCCTCCGTGTCCTGATAAATCTATCTCTGCGCAAGATCAGGCAAGCAGTCGTATTTATTGAACACCCACAAGCGCTGTTTCTAAAAGATACAGATAAAACTTCAAGGGCACCCATCAGACTAGAAACAACAATTTTGCATTGTTAGATCTAAGTTTCTGGAAAATTCAATAATTTCACTTCAGTCGTCCGCTTGGTACAGGGTAACTGTTTTCTGTGCTGAGAGATAAAAGAACTTTGAGTGGCTTTGCAAACACAGCTGGGGGCTTGCTAGTTATGCATTCTTATCTCACACTTTCTCTGTCTCATCTCATGTGGGGCTCAGCCAGTCTTGTCTTGCCTCACAGAGAGCTCAGCTGGGCCGGGCACTACCGTCTGCCTCACACAGACACTGCTCTTTGCCTTGCATGGAGTTCAGTTGGGCCGTGTGCCGCCATTGGACTGGCATCAACTTGTGTGGGAGTGGCTGGGCCAGGCACTACTGTCTGCCTCACCTCACACAGGGCTTGGCCGAGCACCAATAGCTGCACAACCTCATGTGGGGCTCAGTTGGGCCATTGTGTTTTCTTTTTTTCAATTTTTTCAATTTTTCGGAAAAACAAAACAAAAAAGGCTTCAGAAGAAAAACAGGGGGGAAATTGTTTTTTCCCGAATTTTTCCAGTTTTTTTCCGGGCCTTCCCATCTCTATTTGTTACTTGTTTAATCTTCTGTGGAGTAAATAATTGTTAATGCATTTTTAAATGAAGTTTTATTGGATAAAAAAAGAAGAAAGGAATATTTCTGAGACAAACGAAGAGCTAAAATTTGTTGTTGTTGTTCAGTCGCACAGTCGAGTCCAACTCTTCGCGACCCCATGGACCACATCACGCCAGGCCTTCCGGTCTTCTGCCGTCCTCTGAAGTTTGCTCAACTTCATGTTCATTGCATCTATGACACTGTCTAACCATCTCATCCTTTGCCGTCCCCGTCTTCTTTGACCTTCAATCTTTCCCAGCATCAGGGTCTTCTCCAGTGAGTGCTCCCTTCTCATTTGGTGGCCAAAGTATTTGAGCTTCAGTTTCATTATCTGGCCTTCCAGGGAACAGTCCGGGTTGATTTCTTTTAGGATTGACTGATTTGATCTTCTTGCAGTCCAAGAGCTAAAATACACGATACATATTATGGAGCTGTTATAAACATCAATTTTACAGACTCAAAATGATCTTCTCATTCTAGATAAGAAAAACATTCCATTTTCCAAATTTATCAGATACTTGGTCATGTAATAAACAGGTTAGTTTACATAAGTGAATACACTCTGCTATTTTTTTCTAACCAATCTTCCTTCTTCAAAATTATATTCTTTCTTCCAATTTTGAGCAAATGTTAACCTTGCAGATGTTACAGCATTATGAACAAATTCATGAACATCCTTAGAAAGGAAATCTACATAATTCAACACAAAACCCTTAGGGGATAATGGTAGCTCTTTCCTTATACCTTTAGAATTAGTGCATTTTTATCATGGTGCATTGTGATTTTGAGTTGAACATTAGTGAGTCTGGGTGAGACATGGAACTCATGTTGTATCAAGTTGCCAGTAATTGCTGCTGTGCCTGGACCCAATGATCCCTTCCTCAAATCCCCAAACAGCCCTGCAGAGGGCCCTTCCCCTACGTTTTCCTGGTATAAACCAAGCCTAGAATGCTGACCAAATTGTAGTGGTTGCCTAGCAATGGCATGACCACTGAGTGCACCTGTTTTGTTTTGCTTTTCAAACCTGTGGTGTTTTCCAGGTGTGTTGAAAGATTTGTCTTGTCTATGCATGGCTTAGGTGTCCAATTTTAGGTATCCTCAGATTTGGCTGGGTTGAGAATTAGAACATACAGGTGGGAACCCCCAAGGGCCTGTGAGAGGCATCTCATTTTCCCTTCCCACACTATTTCATCTCTCCTTTCCCTGAAAGCCCTAATATCTTCTCTCTTTCTCCTGCCTCCTTCTCACCTACCAGTCAGTTTACTTTTCTCTGCCCCCATGTTCAGTTTTCCCTCCTTCCATACCCATGACAGCATCTACCCAGGAAAACTACGACCCAGATGCATGGTGCCAGTTGCCGGGGTGAGCCCAGTTGCACAATGGGCAACCTGCAATGAGTGGAGAGGGGGGCATCTCATCTCCCCCCTGTATCACCCTCCCCACACTCTTTACCCCTTCACTCCTCCTGACAATCCCCATCATTGCCAGCCTTCTCTGCTTTCCACCCACAAAAGTATCTAACCAATATTCCCCCATCTTCAGCTAAATGTATTCTGTATTTACATCATTTATACCCCACCTTTCTCAACAGTAAAGACCCCAAAGCACTTACATGGCTCTCTTCTTCCTCATTTTATCCTCAGAAAAAACAGAGCAGTGAGAGCATGGGAATTAAAAACCCTGGATTAGGGACCCCTCTCCCAGACAACCATGGCTCCATCTCCCCAAATGATGGAGGTAGAGAGGAAAAGGCAGTCTCCCTGACTCTGTCCTGCCCTCTCAAAGGGGGGAGGGAGGGAGGAAGAGGCGCCTGCCTAAACATTTGGCTCGATGCCACTTTTCTCACCTCAGGTGGGCTGGGTGCTGCTTCCTTGGTTTCATACAATGTCCAGGTGGGCTGGAGACTGGCTTCCCCATCTTGCCTCTGGTGTGGAAGAAGAAGAGATTGGATTATACCCCACCCTTCACTCAGAGTGGCTTACAAACTCCTTTCCCTTCCCCTCCCCACAACAGACACCCAGTGAGGGAGGTGGGCTGAGAGAACTCTGAGAGAAACTGCTGTTTTCCGAGAACAGCTCTGAGAGAACTATGGCTTGCCCAAGGTCATCCAGCAGCTGCAAGTGGAGGAGTGGGAATCAAACCCAGTTCTCCCAGATCAGAGTCCGTGCACTTAACCACTACACCAAACTGGCAGTGGGCTGGGGACCTCCTCCCCTTTCTTGCCTTGAGCAGGGCAGGCCAGACGCCTTCTCCTCTACTTTGTCTTGGGTGGGGTCCAGGTGCCACTGCCACTGACTTGCATGGGCACAGGCAGACCAGGCTCAGCTCTTCTGTCACTGGGCTGTCCCAACCCTGGTGGGGCAGAGGCCATTGGCCCGCTGGGAGATGCCATAATGGTCAGTCTGTTCCTGCCTGTGGGGTAAATCCAGCATAGCATGTGTAACTGGCACAAGGTCACCCAGAGACAGAGACCCAGGACAGAATGGGGATTTGAGATCCTAGTCTGAAACTGTAACCACTACACCACACTGCCTCTCATGAGGCGTCCGCTCTTGAACAACAGTAAGCAGCCAGACATAGATGAGTCAAGCAAGTCATGTAGTACCAAGTTGCTCGGTGGTTCCTGACAGGCCTGGCCCCAGTCAGGCCTAAATGGCCCTGGAAAGGGCCCTGCCCCCCCCCAACTTTTTCTGACAGAAATCAAGTATGTTGTGGTTGCCTAGTAGCAGTCACTGAGGGCATTGCTTTGTTAAAGCTATAGACACTTCTTTTATCATTTGGAGGGTTTAAAAAACAAACAAACAAACAAACCCTCCCCGCACAATGTATTTCTGCAAACCTGAGGCATTTTTTCAGGTTTGAAGAAAGATCTGTCATGTCTGTTCATGGGTCCACTCTCCTGATTTAAGTATCTCAGAACTGGCCAATGGCTATTAAAATATAGATTAGCTTATAAGGACATAAGAGAAGCCAACGTTGGATCAGGCCAATGGCCCATCCAGTCCAACACTCTGTCACACAGTGGCCAAAAATACCAGGTGCCATCAGGAGGTCCAGCAGTGGGACCAGGACACTTGAAGCCCTCCCACTGTTGCCCCCCCCCCAGCACCAAGAATACTTCACTTGCCCCAGCCTGAGAGTTCCTATCTATACCTTGTGGCTATTAGCCACTAATGGACCTCTGCTCCATATGCTTATCTAATTACCTCTTGAAGCTGTCCATGCTTGTAGCTGCTGCCACCTCCTGTGGCAGTGAATTCCATGTGGTCCTGTGAGACTCATGGTGGGGGGAATCTCATCCCCCCCTTTTCTTACTGAGCCTGCCATGGCTCCTGGTCTCTGATACAGCCACTGCCAGGTCCACCACAGCTCCCAGGCTGTGATGCAGTCATAACAGTTTCCTGGCTCCACTACAACCAGCGTGGGGCCCGGCACGACTCCTGGGCTCTGCCACAACCACCAACAATTTAAACCCCCAATGTATTTTTTAAGAGTCCATATTCTTTTTCCCTGCAAAACTGGGAGGTCCTCCAAGTTTGCATGGAAATCTGTTTAGTGTCGGCGTGGCCCCAATCTGCAGTTTTAGATAGCCACAGATGTGGGCCACATGTTGTTTTAGATATATCGACGACAGTGTAGTTTCTCCATGAAAATGTCTTTTTTGGATCACAGTCAGTGAACATATCCAGGATGCCATTCTACATCTCAGATTCAAACCCCAGCTTGATACTGTGGTTTATTTTCAAGGGGCCGAGAGTGTGAATAAATACCTCCGTGGGGACCCGAGAGATCAGAATAAAATTTGTCCTGCTGATCTGACTCACAGTTTGAACACCTTCCTTCCTCCACTGCACCTGTTTTCAAGAGTGGTAGAAAAGATGCTAAAATTTTTTTCACCAGATATCTGAAGCGAGGGTTCTTGAACTCCAGGAAAATTAAATGGTAGGTAATAATATTCACATAGGATGGAGAGGTTTTGAGCCAATCAGTTGCAGTCCCTTTTTAAGGAGTATACGACAGCTGTCCAGATTGAGAGAGAGAGTACAATGAAACAATTGACAATGACTTCCCATTCATTCCTTGTTGGCAGTGGCACCATGAAACAGCAGGTGTTTGAAATATTAAAACTCTGAGACCGGGCACATCACCATTACATTCTTCTCTGACAAAGAAAGAATACTGGAGATCCCCCCCTCCCTGTTACCTCAGCTGGAAATCTATGTACTTGACATATGGTCCATTTGGATGCAAAAATTAAAGATGCTGAAAAGCCTCCATCACATGGCAATTTTTGGAGGTAGCCCAGGAGCTAAAGTGCCTTCCTAACAAGGCAAAATTGCATTGGTTCCAAATGTAAATTTGCCTTGTCTGTCCAAGTTTCAATAAATATTTGGCATCATATTCTTACATGGAAATGAAGGCTGGTTAATGGGACTCATGCCTCTTCTCCCAGAGAGAATCGGTGGAAGGGACCGACTCCTGATGTTGAATAGTTGGGTGGGGAAAAGTGCTAATGGCATATTGGGCTTATTATATTTAAAAGTGCGAGCGTATTAATTGAAGAAGTGTATAAAGCTTCTGGAGCTACCTGTTGTGCAGAAAGCTTTGCCACTCGGCAGGACATGTTTTGTTTCAGGCCGATTTAGAGGATAGGTAGGAAACTAAGAATGGGAATG
The DNA here is from genome assembly GCF_001447785.1 of Gekko japonicus. Lineage (NCBI taxonomy): Eukaryota > Metazoa > Chordata > Lepidosauria > Squamata > Gekkonidae > Gekko > Gekko japonicus. The sequence goes on from NW_015162493.1 coordinate 551,777, forward strand.
GAAAAAATAAAAGGCATGGCGTCATTGGGAAAGTTGATTACAATTCAAGGCGAGAGAAGATATGGGGGGGGGAGACAGAGAAAGAAGCTGTGTGGAAATTAATGAAGTAGAATTGTTGCCTCTGAAGAAATCTTGGCTCAGGCAAAAGAAAAACGACGGGAAGCCTTTATTCCCTTCACAAATATATTTAAAAAGTGAGAGCTCCAGTACACTAAAGGAGCAAGAGATTCGACACATGAGCCACAGCTATGATAGCTGTCTTGGAGGCGAGTCATCCAACCCCTTCACCTCTTTCACACTATTCCAGCCTCACCTACCTCCCGGGATTGTTGTGAAGACAAAAGGGGGGAGGCTTCCGGTATGGCTTCCGCGAATGGCGGACGTATCCCCGGGTCGCTCCCGGGGCGTCTCGCCCGCCCGCGGTTGAGGAGGGAATTCGCGAGAGCGGAGACCCAAACGAGCACCTCAGGGGAGAGGGGCTCGGATCCGGGGCGCTTTAGGGCTTTTTTGGGGGAGCCTCTTTCTCGGCCGAACGGTCGGAAATTGAGGCTTTCTCCTCGCCCTGCCCCTATGGACCTCGCCGCGTGAGTGACCCTGTAAAGGGTATAGTGGAACCTACGGACGTCACCGAGTGATGAAGCGAAAAAGTGAAAAAATGATGAAATTGGAAAAGATCGGCTGGAACTGTGAGTTGTCAATCGTAGTCGAAAAGCAATAATCGCGTCCCCCCCACCCCAAGCGATAAGAAATGAGAGAAGGAGACGATCCTTCTGTTCTCGTTTAAACTTTCGTTATATACGAATTTGGCGGAGAAAGGGGGGGGGAACGGAAACTGGAAGAAAAGCCCTTTGGTATTTCAAGCGAAAGAGCGAATGACTTTAACTTCGAATGAACTGTTAGAACTTTCTGAGTGAGCTCCCCCCCCCCAGCGAAACGATGTGAGAGAGTGAGGGGTTGCCCTCACCCTCAACAATTCTTAGCGGGAAATATGGGGGGGGGGAGAACGGAAAATGGATGGTAGAATAAGCATGAAAGTGGAAAAAGTCAAGCTCTGATGTAAAAGCATAAGTTTTTGCTAAAGATAAATAAAAAAGCAAGATGTCGGCGCTGGGTGAAGAAGCTAGCAAAGAAGAACGGATGAACTTCCGGTGATGGCGCAGTTACTAACTCAAAGTGTGAAAGACTGTGACTTTAAACGGAACTGTGAGAAGCGTAAAAATGTGCATGACGGTGGAAAGTTGCGGATGAGAATGGCAGCGATTAACTCAATGTTTAAAACGGATATATCCATTCTTAAAATCTGCTCGGCTTGCGAAAAGGCACACTAGCACACAGTTCACAATTGACAACCAGGAAGTAAGCGATGGAGGAGGAGCTGACAAGTTGCAGAGAGAAGCGAGGCAGATTCACCCTGTACGCCGAGGTCAAAAAAACCCAGCACTGATGAAAGAAGCAACACTAACAAAACACCATTGGGACAATTCTAATATACTAACATGGATTCTTTTAATTGTTAAGATGAAAGCGGATTGGCGACTCACAGAAGAAGCTGAAGAGGAATGTTTCACTTTTACTAATAGACTAACTTAGCAATAATTAACATCACTCATCTTTTCTTTATCCCACTATATACCCTCCTCTTTTCCTTAAGCGAAACTCCTCTCCTTTTTAGGAGAGTTCAATAAAGCATTTACTAAAAAAAAAAAGACAAAAGGGGGGAAAGAAAGAACCATATATTTTATTCCGAGTTCCTTGGAAGAAGGATGGGATAAAATATATATCTACATACTATGTAGATATATAGATATGCCTGTTCCCTTAGTTAAGACTCTCAGAGGAACAGAAAGAGTGATAAAACACATGAAATCGCCATGACCTAATCCAGAGCAAAAGGAAAAAAATGAGGGAAAAACGTACCAATCTGGAAAAGAGGCAAGAACATCCGGTGGAACTGAGTGCCCCCGTCTCAGAGTAACCACTGAAGAGGCTCAGCTTCTAGGAGATTCAAGTCTTGCAAGTCTGAAGAAGCAGTCCATCATATAGAGACCACACACTGGTGTTCCCTCTAAGCTGAGTTAGTGTGAGCTAGCTCACAGTTTTTTAGCCTCCGGCTCACACATTTTTTGTCTTAGCTCAGGAAGGAGGGCTCCAGAGCAAACTGATTTATGCAGTAGCCAAATTGCTCACTCACAACTTTAATGCCAGTAGCTCACAAATTAGAAGTTTTGCTCACAGGACTCCACGGCTTAGAGGGAACCCAGAATTTAGCTCATTTAATAGTCAAAGACATCTTGAATTATGTCCCACACAGGAACTAGTGTAGTGATCCATTCAAAGATGCAATGTTTCCCTCTGCTTACAGTGTTGTTTACCTGGATTTCAGAAAAGCTTTTGACAGGGTTCCCCATAATGTTCTGATGTATGTTAGAAGTAGTAAACCAGCCAGGGAGGTAGTGGGGCCCTTGGATGACCAAGGGGTAAAATGAGTACTGAAGGATGATAGGGAAATGGCTGAGAAGCTAAATGCATTTTTTGTCTTTGTCTTCACTGTGGAAGATGAGAAGTGCTTGCCCACTCCAGAACCACTGATTTTGGGAGCGGTGTTGAGAGACCTGAGTCAGATTGAGGTGATGAGAGAGGAGGTCTTACGACTGATAGACAACTTAAAAACTGATAAATCACCAGACCCAGATGGCATACATCCGAGAGTTCTAAAAGAACTCAGATGTGAACTTATGGATCTCCTGAAAAAATATGCAATCTTTCCTTAAAATCAGCCTCCATTCCTGAGGACTGGAAGGTAGCTAACATCACTCCCATCTTTAAAAAGGGTTCCAGAGGAGATCTGGGAAATTACAGGCCAGTCAGTCTGACATCGATACCGGGTAAATTGGTGGAAACCATTATTAAGGAAAGAATTAGTAGGCAAATAGATGAACAAAACCTATTGAGGCAGACTCAGCATGGGTTCTGTAAGGGAAGTTTTATTTTTTTAAAACTGCCCCGAAAGAGGCAGAATTTTATTAAAGATTTTTTCACATATATTAAACACACAAAAACATATAAAATACAAACACACGTACACATACATACATGGGGTATATTTTCCTGCTTTTTATCATGTGTTAATGTTAGTGCCTATTCCACATTAATGATTATTTCTTGTGTCCTGTATAAGTAACCTTCTATCTCTTACTACATAAGACGTGTATATTCTTCATTTGGTCTACCAATGTTCTGTCCCTAAAAATTTACCTACATCTGCTTACCATACCAGTTATAAAACCGAGTCCAAGTATTCTGGAATGTTGATTCCGTTGCACCTTTTATCAATAAAGTCAATTTATCCATTTCCGCCGTCTCCAGTGTTTTGTTTATAAGTTCTCATTTTGTTAGTGTCTCCGTTAGTTTCCAGTATTTTGCATAAAGTATTCTGGCCGTAGTTATGAAAACAATTAAATAGCGATCTTCTTTGTTGGAGTGTTCAGGTAAAATGTTTAATAACAAAGGCTCTCGTGTAAATGGCACCCCTGTACCTAATATTTTTTGTAAAATTTCATGTACCATCGCCCAATATCTCTTAGCTCTTTCACAGAGCCACCACATATGGTAAAATGTACCAGTCTTATTTTCACATTTCCAACACTTATTAGAACATTTTGAATCAATTTTAGCTAATCTTTCAGGTGTTACATACCATCTATAAAACATTTTATACACATTTTCTTTATACGGTATAGCTTTCGTAATTTTAATATTTTTCTTCCATATTTGATCCCATTGCTCAAAATTAATATTATGCCCAATATTCTGCTCCCATTGAATCATGTTCCCTTTCACTGTCTCTTCCAACATCAAATCATCAAGTAACAGTACATAAAGCTTTCGTATAAGCTTTAACTCTGTGGATATAATAATCGTTTCAATCTCTAAAAGATTTTTATGAAATCCAATTCTTTTATCTTTAATGTATCTGGATTCTATTTGCGCTCTTTGCCACCATGGTAGTTCTTCTAATGGTTTCAAACGGTCATTAGAGTCCAATATATCCAAATATCTTCTTTGTATTTCTGTTAGCCCAAATGGCCATTTTGGGTCTATTTCACGGACTATGTTTATATGAAATAAAGCTTGATGCAAAAAGGGCTAATAAAGAGACTGTGGAACATAGAGTTCAACCCGAGGGCACCCAGAGACAATGTCAGCTGCAAGTGATAATCTACATCGATCCAGCAGGGTCCCAGAATCCTTAAGCTCATCATGTATATGCAAACATGAAGGTTGACTGCAAACACAGAAACTCATTAGATAGCCCAGACATCTTGTCTTCAGCTAAAAGGTTTATTTCGGAGTTTCCCCTCGCTAGACAACAATAGAAGTTCCAGTCCACATGGCAAGAGATGAGTCAACAGCACGAGGTCTCCATCACGTACATCCTGCCCCCGCCCAGGTGCCTCCCCTCAAGTTAATCAATAGATTGGAAATCAACCCCATAGCCAATCCCCGACATTTGGGGTAGGGCCACCCGATAATCCGCTTGTGCCCACCCCTCTCCCCCTGGCAAGAACCTTTAAAACAGTGAACATGGAGCTGTCAGCCATCTTCCCTTTACCAACGACCCCTCTACGTCTGCTACTCCTCTCTTGTCCAGCTTTCTGTACCAACCCCTTAAATCGCTTTGTCTTAGTCTGCAGCTAAGGTCAATACACGTGTTCCCGGCTGGTCTGGTTCCACGTGCTTCTACCCTTTTCTCCCCCCCCCTTCCCACCTCCAGCTGGAAGATTTAGGAGCTGAAGATACGCCAGAGGTAAATATATTCCCCCTCAACGATATAACCTGCTAATGCAACCGTGCTGTACCCAATCTACCTTTGCTTCTTAGTTCTTGTGTGTATGTGGTTATTTTATTGTTTGCTTTGAGTGTTAATCAGTAAAGCGCAGTGAATTTTACTCCCGTTTCCGTCTCTTAATTGAAGCGCTTCAGCACAGCCCATCCTTCGTAGACATAGACCAGTATCCCGATTAATAAACTGTTCCAATTGTCTCTCTCGAAGAGCAATTCGGCTAACATTTCCTCCTGATATGCATGTAGGAGTGTAATAGCTTCTAATGGGATGGTCAACTTTGAGGGTTTTTTTTAATAAAAGCGCTTATGTATGTTTTCCCATACTTTCATTAGAGCTGTCCGTATCCAAAGTTGTTTAAAATACTTATGCATATTCGCCTTTCCGTACCATAAAAATGCATGCCATCCTACTGGCGGTCATGGCCTTCCAGTTTCAATATTCTCTTATCTTCCAATGTGACCCAAACTTTAATCCATGTTAGTGCCTCTGCTCTATAATAAAGTTTCCAGTTGGGTAGGCCAAAGCCTCCCCTTTCTTTGTTATGTTGAGGCGCTTTCAATCTTATTCTGGTCCTCTTATTTTACCAGATAAATTTCGAAATTGCTTGTTCCAATTCCCTAAAGATTTTTTTGTTTTGGAGGATAGGGATTGTTTGGAATAAAAATAATTATTTTGGAAGTATATTCATCTTAACTGCTACAATACGTCCCATGAATGATATCTGTAAATCTTTCCATTTCTCAAGATCCTGTTTTTTCTTCTTCAACAGTTCTTTATAGTTATTCTCTTGTAGAGCACTGCATTTATTTGTCATTACAATTCCTATATATATTTTTTTTCTGCAGTTGAAACCCTGAAGCATTTTGTAAGTAGATTGCCCTCTTCTCTTCCATATTTTTAGTCAGTATTTTGGTTTTATGAATGTTAATTTTGAGACCAGCTACTAATTCATAATCTCCCAATTTTTGTTTCAAAATAAAAATTGAATCCAGTGGGTTCTCCAATATAAATGCTAAGTCATCTGCAAATGCCAAATGTTTATATTCTTCTCCTTTTAATTCCAGGCCCTTAATCTCTTTCTGTCTTCTTATGGAGTCATTAAGTATCTCCAGTACAAATATATACAGCAGAGGGGATAAAGGACATCCCTGTCTCGTCCCTTTTTGAATTTTGATGTATTGTGTCTGTTCCCCATTAATCATTACCACCGCTTTTTGTTTGGTATACATTGCCTGAATCATCTTCACAAAATTGGCACCAACCTGTGCCTGTAAGGGAAGATCTTCTTTGAGGGAGTGAACAAACATGTGGACAAGGGGGGCCCAATAGATGTTGTTTACCTTGACTTCCAGAAAGCTTTTGATAAAGTTCCTCGTCAAAGGCTCCTAAGTAAGCTCAATAGTCACGGGATAAAAGGACAAGTCCTTTTTGTGGATCAAAAACTGGCTGAATAATAGGAAACAGAGAGTGAGTATAAATGGGCAATTTTCTCAGTGGAGGGTGGTAAGCAGTGGGGTACCGCAGGGATCAGTACTCAGTCTGATGCTTTTTAACTTGTTTATTAATGATTTGGAGTTGGGAGTAAGCAGTGAAGTGGCTAATTTGCAGATGAAATGCAGTTGTTCAGGGTGGTGAGAACCAGGGAGGATTGTGAGGGATCTGTTGGGGATGGGCGAGTGGGTGTGGAGGTGCTATTCATTAAATTTGCAGATGACACTAAATTGGGAGCAGGAGTGAACACACCAGAAGATATAGAATTCAACAAGATCTGAACACACTGGAAAATTGGGTGGATGTGAACAAGATGCAATTTAACAAGAATAAGTGCCGAATTCTACATCTGGGTAACAAAAATGAGGAACACACATACTGGATGGGGGATACACTTCTGGGTATTAGTGTGTGTGTGAACAAGCCCTTGGGATAAGGGTGGATCGAAAGTTTAATATGAGAAGTCAGTGTGATGTGGCAACAAAAAAAGCTAATGTGATCTTGGGCTGTATCAACAAGCTATAACAAGCTACAACAAGCCTATATATAACAAGCTATATATAACAGCAGCCTATATAGAACAAGCTAAGATCTCAGCCTATATATAAATATATATTAGAATATGAATAAAGAGAGTCAGCGTGTGAATGAAGCAGTGTTTGAGTTCCCATCCCCAATAGCTCTGTGCAGTCTCTGAATGAGGGATGATTATTAAATGATGATGATGATGATGATGATGATATCTCACCGTTCCACAGGGCCGTGGAAATGGAGCTTTTCCAGCAGGTATTTCGATAGGAGCTGCAACTTACCAGCCATGCCCTGTGTCGACCTAGAGTTAGAAGTTACCTAGAGTGGTAGCACCGCTGAATGTGTCCTTAAATGCACTTTGTTATATCGCACCGCCATCATTATATCAACTGTTTTAAATTGTTTATTATGGAGTTTTACATTGAAATGTATATTGTTTTATTGGTTTTATATATGCCACCCTGAACCTGCCCTGGCGGGGAGGGCGGGGTAAAAGTCAAATTAATAAACAAATATAAATAAATAAACAAACAGCTGAATTAGGGCTGGTTATTAAAAGGGACTGGGAGACCCTGTTTAGTGGTGTCTCTGTTAGTGAGAGAGAGGACCTGGGATGTGAAATGGCCATGGCTCTCTATCTGTTTTAGAAGAGGCAAGATGGGTGGTGCACGGTGACTGCCATGCCTGCCTGGAGCCCTGAATCTCTGGGGACAGAGTTGTGGAGAGGGGGAGGGACCCTGAGTGAGTGCAAAAGGTCATCGCAGTGTGATGAACTGCTTTTTTTAGGTCATAAGTCGATCCATATTTGGAAGAATTCACTAACGTGAACTGATTGAATGTGAATGTGGGCATGATGATTCTGATTGGATCTAAATGCATGGCGGACTGTTCAGGAAACTGGTTCAGCTTGTGCTATGTCAACCAAATGCGATTGGAAGCCATTGATTTTGGCTGCATAACACGTGAGCCATTTTTGTGTGTGTGTTTGAAACAGCCCCCATGTAAGCTGCAGACAATAAACACCATTCTTTTTACTGAGTGTATAACTCTGTGATGCATGACTTCGCTGCATCTAGCAAAATTTTAGATACCATTGTAAGGTTTCAATTTGCTTTTGCTGTGTTCAGGATTTCTGCTTGGCTCTTGTCTTGCTGTTGTTTCTTACACTCTGACCTTGCTGATTCCTGTCAGGTTTGGTTGCTTATTGAACATCTTGTCTAGCATCATCTTCCTGGCTTGTCTGTGCTTGTAAGGGCCTAATGCAAAGTGCACTAGCACTGCTTGTTTGTTATGAGTGAAGAGCTTTGGCACTGAGTGATAGTGAAGGGAGTGTGTTGTCAGCCCCCATCAACAGTGTTAACTTCAGCACCATCCTACCCTGTTCTTACTTCAACCACACCATGTTTAGATTCTCTTTCAGCCTTGATTAAGAATATCAGAACATAAGGGAAGCCATGTTGGATCACTCCAATGACCCATCCAGTCCAACACTCTGTGTCACATAGTGGCCAAAACCCAAGTGCCATCAGGAGGTCCAGAAGCCCTCCCACTGTTGCCTCCCAAGCACCAAGGATACAGAGCATCACTGCTCCAGACATAGACCTTGTGGCTAATAGCCACTGATGGACCTCTGCTCCAAATGTTTATCCAATCTCCTCTCAAAGCTGTCTGTGCTTGGAGTTGCCACCACTTCTTGCAGCAGTGAACGCCACATGTTAATTACTCTTTGGGTGAAGAAGTACTTCCTTTTATCTGTTCTAAGCTTACTTTTTCCGCACCATAGAGAACAATGGAGGGGATAGGGGCAACCTGTTTGGGGGCCCGTAGAATTGGACCCCCTGGTCCAATGTTCTTCAAACTTGGTTGGTATCTTGGGGAGAGGCTCCAGCAGCTATCCTTCAAGTTTGGAGCCTCTCCCTCAAACCCCCTCCCCTACAGCCCCCAGAATATACCCTATGTTTTTGCCCTTGACTTCAATGGCCCATAGGATATAATGGGGCTGAATTGCTGCCGAAATTCTGTGGCAAGCCGATTCAGATCAGAGAATCTGAATCGGCCTGCAGCAGCCCAAAAGGGGTCTGAATGGGCCATTTTCGGGGGTGTATTCGGTTCGGATGAACCGAATGCACATCCCTAGTGGCTACTCCTAATTCGCTTCCCCTCTAGAAAAGTAACAGCTACCCCTTTATCTCTTACAGATAAGGGATCTCTATGTAGAGACATTTCATCCCCTGTCAGATTCCCCCCAAGATTTAGTTTAAAATCTGTTCTGCCTGCAGCCTGATTCCTTCTTGGGACAAGTGGAGGCCATCTCTTTTATGTAAGTACTGCTTGTTCCAAAAAGCATTTTAGTGCCTAATAAACTTAAACCCTTCTTCTCTACACCATCATCTCATCCATGCATTCAGACTTCTATTTTAAAAAAAAATCTGCATGACCAATCAAATCTCCAATGGCCAGTCAGAAGCCTTGCTGGGCAAAAGTCCCTCCTGGCTCAGCCCACTTTCTAAAAACACTTGCTGGGCACCAGGAAAGATGTTGGCAGGTTCCACCATTAGCAGCTGGACCCCTCCTCAAGCTCAGAGTATCTTGGGGCAAGCACTACCGGTGCCTGAGCAGGCAATCATGGATGCCACTTGCATAGCTCCATGGGAAAGTAAAAGAAATACTAATTAGATCAGGAGCTGGTCAGAACAGATGTCTTTCCCTCACCCAAAAGACATGCATAACATAATCAAGTGGATTACTCAGGATTTATGCAAAACGTCTCCAGCAGAGTCCATCAGCAACTCAAGCAAGCAATTAATCCCAAACCCTCTTTTGCATTAGTAAAATCACTCCCCCCCCTTTGCTATCACCTAAAGGTAACTTATTCACTATCTCAGTGACACCTGTCCGGTCAAGCCTTCCTGGGCCATCAACAGGGCCATTAGTGGCATTTGTTTTACCCCAGTAAAGCAATCATTGTGATTGTTCTCTAAAAGTTTCCCACCAGAAAGGACACATGCCTTCCCACAGCCTCAGGGCAATTTTCCGATAAAAATCAGCCCTGAAAACCCACTCAGTGTGTGCAGTGTGTTCTTGGTACTAATCACCTACCCCCTACCCCACTTGTGGGCTTCTCTTTCTCTCCTTCATAGAATGAAATGCTGGTCATTTTACTCCAGATCTGCTGCTTCTGTGGACCTCTCCGGATGGGTAACTATCATCCGATTCCCAAAATGCTATTACCCACTCCTTCCTGCTTTTCTAGTTAGCTCTTGAATGTTGTGTGTCTTGCTGAATGAATCTCCTCATTTTCCTTGTTAAAAAAATACTCTTTAATTTGAACATAGTCACCGGTTTATTTAAGAGTTTTCACAGGGACAATCCCCATAAACCTTGGTGTTTCTATTCTGGTTGCCCCCTCTTGCACAATCTCCTGTGCCGACTCCCCCCAACTTATTGGAGACTGCCTCTTTGGGTAACACCTAGCACCCGCAGACACCATGTTGTGGACTCCTGCATTAGGGACTCAATAAGTCTTCTTCTTTTGCTGCTTGCATGGGTGGAGCTGCTAAATAGGGGCCAGGGATGGTCAAGCCATACCACAAAAAACTACATGGCTGGTGAGAAGAACTGAGCTTGTTATCAGACAAAAGGAGCAGGCCTGCCTAAATACATATCAAGTCCATAAAACTGGCCACCAGTATTGCCATTTCAGATTGTAGTAAAGTTGGGGAGATTGCCAGCACCTTTTCTTGAACGACAGCTACCTTTAGTTTTTGTTTTTTGGTTTTGTTTTTAATCCTGTGCTACTTCCTGCGGTCTCAGCATGTTACCAAGCTTTGTTCTGTGACTGGAAACAGAACATTGATTAGGACGAGTGCCAGAAATGAAGTCTCCAGCTTAGCAGCACATATAAAAATCCCATGAAATGAACCCGTTTTTAAAGAAAGCCTTTCTGCAATGTTTTCCTGAGTCTTCTAGGGGGGGTGCATGAGCTACTCTGCAGCAGCCACCAAACTACTGGCTACTTACAAGCTATCTGTTGTGGACCCCTATTTTAAAAGCTTGTTTCTGGTTATAGTGGATGTGGAAGGTCCCATCAAGTTGCAGATGACTTCTGGCAACCTTGTAAGGTTTTCAAGCCAAGAGATGAGCAGAGGTGGCTTGTCATTGCCTGCCTCTGCAGAACAACCCTGGACTTCCTTGGTTGGCCCCCCTTACCAAGTACAAATCAGGGTCGACCCTGCTTAGCTTCCAAGATCTGACAAGACTGGGCTAGCCTGGGACATCCAGTTCAGGGCATTTCTGGATAAGGTAAATTGCACACACACACAAGAGAGAGAGAGAGAGAGAGAACGAACAGTGAGTTTTAAAACCATTTGTAGTCATTCTTGTAACAACATCAGCAACATTAGCAACATGTAATTGTTTAAGGGATTTGTAGTTTCAGCATATTGGATATTACAAACATTCTGAAGTGTCCAGAACCAGTGAAGTGGCCAGAACCAGGGGTCATTTCCTGCAGGAGCGCACAGGAGCGGAGCGCCGGCAGTAAAGAGCCCAGGGGGCGGGCACATGCAACAAGCCCCACCCCCTGCTCCCAGCAGCCCTCAGTCAGAGCAAGAAGCAGCCAGGTAAGTTGCAGAGCCCCCCCAGCCCCCCGGCCCAAAATAGTCCAGTGGCACTGTGACGTCCTCCTTATCGGGGAGGACTAGTTTCACTTTAAAAGTGTTCTGTATTTTGTTTAACTGGGTAGAATTTACTGCCACCAGGAAATTTTAAGGATTTCCAAACCTTTATGCTTTTACTTTTGCTTACTGGTTTGGTAGACCGAGTTCAAGGCTCACAAGGAATTATGTGGTCCTGGGAAGTATGTCATTCAGAGCTGGTATAAACTTTAATAAAAGAGGATTGATTGAAACAAATACTAAATAAGAGGGTGATACAATGTAACTAGTAATGTGTAAATGATGCACAATTGCTTTGGTATCACACACAATCTTCTCCCTCACTGACAGAGATCTTTTCATGTAACTTTGTAACACTTGTTTATCTCAATGCCATATGTGTTCACTGTTTCTCTCCCATTTGTTATGACCCTCAGACTTTTCTTTAACTGTTGGTCACTTAAACTTTACTTTACTGTTTCCTATACATTCAACTTTCAGCTTTCTCTCTCTGTCTCACTGAACAACCGCAGCTGTCAGTTTATATCTGCTTCAACACAGAACTGCTTGTCTAACTAACTAACTGAACATCAACTGTCAACATCTAACTGAAACTACTGACTGACTCACATACTCATCCAACCAGATTCACTTCCAAAACCCCTCCCCCTCTCTGTCAACCACAAATTATACCACACTTGCCTCTCTCAACCACTCTAGTCTATTTACTACAACCATGCAACCAAACTTTTAAAGAGACACACACACACAAAAACAAGGAATTGTTACAGGCACCTTTAAGACCAAGTTTTATTCAGGTACAACCTCTCCCTCCTCTGTGAGGACAGATCTGCACATCCCCCCCCCAATAGTTAGCAATCCAAAACAGTCCAGTGGAGCCTGAGCGGTGGGTGTTGCCTTCTGCCAAACGTCCGGTGATGTCAGGGGTGTGTGGCATATGCAAACAAGTTATGCTAATGAGTTATGCTAATGAGATCCTGCACCTCTTTTTCTACGAAATGACCCCTGGCCAGAACAAACCTATCGACACATGTAAGTGGTGAGACACCCCCTTACCCATTCTCTTGAAAGGCAACCTGGCTGCAACTATGACATTCCAGTTTAAAATGTACATTTAGAATTTAAGGAGTTGGTGCTGAAATGGTTTCAGAGCAGGAGTGGCCTTTGACAGGCTTAAATTATCATGCTCAAAACAGACTAATCAATATACCCAGGATAAATATTTACCTCCCCGCCCCGGGGGAAAAAATATAATATAAGGACATAGAAAGTAGTCCAATAGGTTTGTGTCTTTTGTTCTACCTGCTAACATACCAGAAGCTGCTGGAAACGGACATTCATTTCCCCCACCCACTGGAAACAAAACAAAATCCAACAACCTGAAGCCTTTAAGAAAATTTGATTTGTTGACATAATTGAGTCATTTGGCTGGACATGCCACAAATTAAAATGAGACCATAACTTTATGAAGCCCTGTGGGTGGGTGGCAAAGCTCCCTCCACTTACTTCATGGCATCCAATTCATGATGGAGGCATCTGCAGTTCAACAGTGAACACGACAGGTGTGCACTTCTGCTATTCATTGGATGCTTCTCAAATATTAGCAACCGCTCCTACTTCTGGTTACAGATGGGTGGGCTCTCTGAGGTTCACCTCACTAAATGTTATGGGGGGGGATGAGTTTTCCTTGCACATGTGCAAGAAAACTTGAGTGGTTCTTTGAATACTTGCAAAGAGCACTTGCAAAAAGAGTGGATTATGAATGATCCCTACTTCTGCCAATCCCCATCTCTTGCCTTCAGAAAGGAAGAATGGGTGATTCTCAGGAGGAAAAGTGAGTACAAATAGAAAAGACACTGCAAGGTTTGCTGTTGGAAGTAGGCTCAGGAGCGCTGTTTCTAGTCAGAGCGAAGACCTGCAGAGCGTCTTCTTTCTCTAACAGCTGTTCCCATTGCAAGCTCCCTTTTCTGTTGCTCGATCTGTGTAAGGAGAGTTGAAAGAAATGGCTGGCTGTTGTACAGTTGGACTGAAACATTCCTGAAGATTTAGGGGTGGACCTTGGGGAAGGTGGCATTTGGGAAGGGGAAAGACCTTGGCAACATATAATGCAATAGATTCAACTCTCAATGGTCCTTTCTGCACTTGGATCTCATCCCTGGTTTTATCAGAGTTCAACTCGGGACACAATACCTTGTCTTTATCCCTGGTTATAACCAGTGTTCCCTCTAAGCTGAGTTAGTGTGAGCCAGCTCACAGTTTTTTAGCCTCTGGCTCACACATTTTTGGCTTGGCTCAGGAAGGATGGCTCCAGAGCAAACTAATTTATGCAACAGCCAAATCACTCGCTCACAGCTTTAATGCCAGTAGCTCACAAAGCAGAATTTTTGCTCACAAGGCTCGACAGCTTAGAGGGAGCATTGGTTATAACAGCATCTGTTTATCCTGGGACAAGTGTGGGGTGAAACGGGGGTGACCTCAATGTAATGTGGAAACAAAAAATACCCTGAGATAATTACAGGGGTGAACTTGCATGTTTTGTCGGGGACAGGGTTGAACCAGGATTTAAGGTCTAGTGTGGAAAGGACCACTGGCAGCCATTTTCTCCAGGGGAACTGATCTTTGTAAGTCCAGAGAGCAGTTATAACTTTGGGAGATTCCCAGGCCCCAACTGAACTTGGCATCCTTAACTATCAGAGAGGCAGGAGCAACTCCATTGCAATTTGGATTCAAAGGAATTTGGGTCCCATCTGCAATGAAGTAGAGATTCTCCAGCTTCAGGAGTTCCTGTTCTGACTTCTTGCCATTCAGACTTCTTCACCCACATCACTAATAGTTGCTACGCAGAGCCAGGAACTGTAACAATCAACATTATCAAAGGTCACTGTTCTCTCACATTCTAAAACCTAGAGTAGAAGCCACTGGGTAGCCACTAGCCGTACATGTGGCAGTATAGGGTCTGTGGACCACATAAGGTGACAACTTAAGAACAGGCAGTTTTAAGCAAGATAATGAATATGATTTGATAATGCATTTGGTCTCCCCATCATAAATATACCCAGGGCTCTAGTCGGGGGGGAGCTCTCAGGTACGGAGCTCCGGAAGAGAACCTCTAGGGGGCGGGGCGGTCACGTGGTGAAGCCCCGCCCCTTCTTTACCCCGCCCTCTGCTTCGATCCTCATTCCGTTTGGGAATGAGGATGAAGCAGGAGGGTAAGTAGCCGGGCCTTCTGACACACTACTGGTGATGTCAGGGGGTGTGGCCTTCTGTCACTTCCGGTGATGTCAGGGGGCATGGCATATGCAAATAAGTTATGCTAATGAGTTATGCTAATGAGCTCCGGCAGCTCTTTTTCTACAACAAGACCCCTGAATATACCACTCTGTACCCTTGAAGCATCAATGCCAGTAGAATTCAGATTAGCAAATTTCTTTATTTCTTACCGACATACCAAAGTCCAAGATTTCCCCTCTGTGATCCATGATCTTTTAACCACAGGAGTCAATGCAATTAGATTTCTCCATGTAGTGAATCACCTGTGTTGATTGCACTGATGCATATTCAAATTCACAGCTCAACACTTTGTCAAAAAAACAACAACACCAAAAACCCTCAAAAATGAAATTGGGTGACTGGTCATTTATGACCTTGTGAATATTTTGTGCGCAACAGTGCCTTGGACAAGAGTGTGGGGTGCAATAATAATAATTGCTCACTGCTGAGCAGCAGAAACTAGATGCTGTATTGCATAGGTGGATCAAATGAAGTACACTGAAGACAATTCCCCATACCAAAAGCATGCATCTTTTCTAGAGTATTATCTTGACTTGGTGGCAGTGGAAGAATGCTGTCAAGTCACAGCCAACTCTGTAGGCATCAAGGTAAGAGACAAAGATAAGTGGTTTGTCATTGCCTTCGTAGAAACTCTGGACTTCCTTGGTAGCAGGCCTGTAGCTACAGTGGGGCCTCCCGGGGCCCAGCCCCCTGACTTCTTCCCAAGGCCCCCTTACTTTTGGGGAGAAGCTGGGGGGAGGTCGTGTGCGCCTGCACTCCAAGCTGTGAATTCATGGCTTGGAGTGCAGGCACATGTGGCCCTCCTGGCTTCTCCCTCAAAGCATTTAAAAATAACATTTAAATGCATGGGGGGGGGAAGTGGGGCAGATAGACACTCAATTTTAAAATCACAGTCTGCTACCTGGTTTAAATCATTTAAGAACGATCATTTCAGATCACCTTACCTGGTTAATATAGATAATCATAACCTTAGAGCAGCTTTCACATCTCTACACTTTGAATCAATGCCTACGGCCGTATTGGTTGGCCGCTATAGTAGAACACCCAAGGCACAGTGTTTATGCATTTGTGGCTCTCCTGCTATTGAGGATCTCTCCCATTACATTTTTGATTGCCCATTGTATTCCCAACCTAGGTCAAAAATTTTATCTGGTATTTTATCAGTTTCAAGCTTTAATTCAGTCCCAGAGAAGATTATATTTTTGCTAGCCGATGACAATGCCGATGTATCCAATAGAATGGCTTTATTTGCCTTGGCTGCAAGGAAAAAATGGGCCAACGCTGTTCCCAGGGGAACTAGCTAATACTGATTTTAGTGTGTATGCTGTGAATTAATTAACTGTTTATAACCTCGGTTTTATGGATTTACAGTGTTTCAGACTGTATTTTATTTTATACAATTTTCTATGTTTTATTGCATTCTTCTCTGTTTGTGGCTTGTAATGGCCTATGGCTAAATACAATAAAAACCTTCTCTCTCCGCAAACTTCCATGTTCCCTGACTTTTTAAAAGGCCCCCCAAACTAAAAAAAATCCTGGCTACGGGCCTGCTTGGTAGAGTCCCATCCATGTACTAACCAGACCCGACCTTGCTTAGCTTCCAAGATCTGATCAGATCGGACTAGACTAAGCCATCCAGGTCAGGGCAATAGTTAAAAGCCATCAAGTCACAACCGATTTATGGAGACCCCCTCATGGGGTTATCAAGGCAAGAGACGGAGCAGAGATGGTTTGCCTTTGTCTTCTTCTGCATAGCAGCCTTGGTATTCCTTTGTGGTTTTCCATCCAAGTACAAACCATGACCAACGGTGCTTAGCTTCCAAGCTCTAATGAGCTTGGGCTAGTTAGGGCTACTCAGGACTGTTTACTTAGACAAACAGAAAGCAAAACTAGTAGAAGACTGGATGATTTGGAATGTCACAGTGTCATGCCCGCAGTGCAGCCCGACCCCGTGGACCCTGACCCCGTGGATTCTGCACCCTCAACGTCCGAGGATGAGCTCGCTGCACCCCTTGAATCAGCAGACCTAAGTCCTGCGGAGGATGAGCACCAGCTACCAGGAGAGTTTACACCTGGAGCTGTGCCAGCAGAGCCAAGCACAAGCACCATGCCTCCTGATCCCCCCCCCACACCGGTGGCTCGTTTGCAAGAACAGAGGCAGCGGGACATGGCAACCCGGCGTAAGGAGATGCACATGCAAGGTCGGCGTCCTCTAAGCCCAGAGTACTGACCAGAGCCAGGACCCTGTTAGCAGCCGGTAATTGGCTAACAAGTGGAATGGGCTTTTTAGGTGGCTCTTTCAGATCCCCAACTCATGCTGGCAACTAGTCTCATAGACAACTCCCTGCACCCCGGATCCTGTGTTCCTGCCTCCCGGTTTTCATCCTGACTTCCCGGTTCCTGACTTTGGCTTGTGTGACGTTGTTTCTCTGGCTCCCTGACTTCAGACTGTGTATCCTGACTTTTGACAAATGGCTTTCGGCTTCTGAACTCTGCATGCAATCTCCGGTAACCCTAGACTCCGTTTTGACTTGGTATTTTGGACTCTGCTCACGTTACTCTGTCTTATCTGGTTCCCTCACCTCGGACTGTGTTTTGGACTTTCCGTGCACTGCCTGGCCTGCCAACGCAATTGTGACACACAACAAGGTTTCTTAGTTCAAAGTTTAGTTTCCTAAATGCACATAAACAATACAGGCTCATTTAGCAGGCTCATGTTTTGCTTTTTTGTACTTACAGGCAGGGGTCTCATGGAGGGGGAGCGCTCAGGTACGGCGCTCCGGAAGAGACCCTCCGGGGGGCGGGGCGGCCCCGCCCCCTTCTTCACGGCACCATCTGAGGAGGGCTCATTTCTCTCCGGCTGCCGACGAGAGCAAGAGGCGGGGGCGGAGCTCTGCAGGACCGTGCCTGGACTGCAGGCAGGCCCATAGCTCCCCCAGCCCCCTCACTGATCACTTCTTCTCCCCCTTGGCTCCAGAAGGCGGGCTCAAGGTAAAGCCCAGGTGAACAAGTGAGCGGACCAGCGGGTGGCGGGGTTTGGCCCTGGCTCAGTGTTGGCTTCTGCTGGGCTGGGCAGAACGGGGTCTGGCCCGGCAATGCACAAGTGAGTAGCAGGCCAGGCAGTGTGGGGAGGCGACCTGGGCTGGGGGCTGCCCTCGCTTCTTAGCTCCTGTGAGGGATGAGAGAGTCGCGCTCTCTGCACGAGTGAACCAGGTCTTTCCCACGACGTGCAGACTTGAGTTCCAGAGAGCTCTTCCTCAGGCAGGCTGGGGGATAGCAGTGTGTGCGTGTGTGTGTGTCGGGGGGGGGAGGCTTGCCGTCGAGACCTCTCCTGCTTCCCACTCGGCTCTGGGCTGAGAAGGGGTGGGAGCGGCTACATTCACTAAAAGAAAAAAAGCCCCACTCCACGCGCTGCTGCTGGAGCCGCCCCTTTGGAGGCTGACTCCGTGCCTTGCCTGGGCATCGCTCACAGCCTTACTTCTTCTGCGAGCCCTTCGCGCTCTTTGGTTTTGGGGATCCCGCCTGACAAATCATCCCCTCTACGCACACTCCCTGTAGACTTTAAAAAATTAATATCTGCTTGCTTCCCTCCCCCTTTATGTGCTCTGGAGGGGTGTGTGTGTGTGTGTGCGCGCGCGCTCTTTCCAGGGTGCCTTCCTCAAC